>NC_091117.1:219164376-219324376 GCF_040183065.1 Periplaneta americana
CAGAACCGAGGCCGCGTACATGCAGTCAAGCAGTAATGTGTTAGTGAGTATAGTACGTTCCAGAAATATGTTCGCGTTTTCTAGTGAAAACAGCTTTCAATATTGAATCATATTTTCGCACAGGTACTGTCGTCCGTTTGCCTATGTCGTAGCTCGGTTTCTCCCACCTGCTTCTGCTCGCCTCTGGCTAGTAACTGGGCTGTCTTAGCTCTTTTCTGAAAACATTAATTTCTGTTAAGAATTGGACGTCTACGTAATATTATACAACTGTTTCAAATAACTTAAATAAAAGGGCATCGTTAAGGAATTAACTGTCACGTGATTTACAACCCTGCGACAAAACCACTTGGACGGACAGTAGATAGCATGTCTGAGTAATTTTGTCTTTTCGGATCGGGTAGAAGTGAAGATTGAATTTACAGTACGTAAAGTATTCTTTTATATAGTAGGTACAGAATTATTTCAGCATGAGTTACTCGTACGAAGGACGAAACTGGTAATTGGAATTAGGTACAATAGTCTATAGTGCGATAATATGCACAAATGAACTGAAGCATGTATCGAAATGAAGGGCCACCATTTTCAAAAATGCGTTTAAATATCCATATTATGATCATTTTTCAATTTAACTTCATTCTCTATATTGTACGCTAATGTGCTGTAGACAGTATAATATATACTGCATAATGAATACGTTCAAATGGATAGCTCAATTCGTGAGTAAAAATACTAAGGGCCATATTCATAGACATTCTTAGCGCGGGCTTCCGGTGGATGATCAGCGAACTAACGTGTTTCGTATTCATAAACCAGTGTTAGCGATATGATATGGTATGAATCCTGTACAAGTAATCACTCGATAGCCGGGGCTAGTTTAGCACGCTCGTAGCGCGGGCTAGCGAAATGTCTATGCATAGCACCCTAAGTGTTAATACAGTACTGTATTTTGATTAAACAAAAACCTAATGAAAATTATCAAACTCAAAATTGCGATATTTCCTAGTTTACATAAATGGATGAACTACTTTTCTTCCCTCCTATACCTATTAAAGTGATTTGTATTTTACGCCAGTATCATCGAACTCCAGTCTTGGAAGGGGGAGCGAGCGGTGTTTCCGGTTCTAGACCTTTAATCCAAAGATATAGCCAGGTTAACATTAAAAATGTTAGTAAAAATAAAATGATGTCCCTGTATTTATGCGACATAGAACAAATGTTAATATATTTTAGCTTCTGAAATTATTTAAAAATTTAATCACGATATTTGTAGTAAAACCGAGAATGCTGATCCATATTCCACATAAGTATGGTATAATACAATGTTCTCGTAAATCTAATATACCGTAAATACGTATTACTGAAGATGGTATATTACTAATTTTGAAAATATTCTCATGGAAATTGTTTGTAAGGAAATGAATTAACAAAGCAACTACTGTTACATCATAAGCAAAAGATATGTACCCATGTTTTGTAAAAATGTCAGCTCCATAGCTTCAGCAGGTTTCGAGAAAATAATTTAATATTCTGATGATAGGAAGTTGCTCACCAATATCACCTTAAAAGCATAATGCGATAAGAGTTTTGTTATGGAATATTAGTTATACTTAATACTCACATTTAAGAACGTGTGCACTGCACAGGTTATCTATGTTGACATTTACATTAAGAAGATTTGAGACTGGGTTTTATCTGTAATGAAATTTAATATCAGAATATTTGGTGTAAATGAATATAATAAGCAGGGAAAGGATTTATATGTAAATACATATTTACTTATAAAGCTAATATAATTTATATTTTGCATTATCTTTATGTTTCACAATGTGTAGGGTTGAAAAATCCTACTTTTATTTTCCATATTTTTCCATATTTTAGAGTTTAGTACATATTTTCGTTAATTTCCATATATTTTCCATATTTCATATAAAACAGTCCATATTATATTAGGTTTAACAATAAAACAAAACAAAATTCCATTAACTTTTAAAAATACATTTCAACAATAGAGATTTAAACACATGTTCAGTAATCCCTTTAACATCAGAGTTATTTGAAAATTAGCAGTCCTATCAACAATGGGAAAGTAAGTTACAAAACTGTATTAATTTAATTTAAAATTTTTAACAGACTTCAGTTGTGCAGCTCAACAGTTAAATGCCAGTCAGAGTACACATAGGTATTGAATTATGTACCAGTTACTTCTTGTGACGTCGAACGCTCTTTTAGTCAGTATAAATCTATCCTCAGAGACAATAGAAGAAGATTCACTTTTCAGCACTTGAAAGAAATGTTTGTAACCTATTGTTATGGTAACAGACAATAAAAATTGTGTATTGTTGAAACTACATTGGAAGATAAGGTACGTCCATTATATTTTTTGTTTAGTTTGATTAAAATGTACCAATATTTAACGTACATAGTCATTTTTTTATAATTTTAAGTCCATATTTAATTCCATATTTTGGTAAAAATCCATATTTAATTCCATATTTTGGTAAAAATAACTACATATATATTTACATATTTCATATATTTTTAGTCCATATAAATCCGTTCCCTGATAATAAGTGTATGAACGTACTTACGATGAAATGCGGTTGACTTGGTTACGATGATCTTGCTGACTGATGTGACGCGATGTAAAATTATGAAGTTTAAAGAGGAATGAAATATTTTTATCATGTTCACAGTTTTGTGATGCTATAGTTTGAACACGGCACAGCGGTGCAGCCGCAAATTTGTGTATTAAATTTTCATACCTGTACATTAATTTTAGATTGCTAATTACCATAAGTAAATTTTAACTAGTTATTATTTTCATTATTAAAGGTTGTGATTAATCATTCGCTCCACAATATGAGACAAAATATACAAGATAAGTTATTGTATGTAAAAAATAGCCTGGTGATGCATGAAGGACGAAAACGTTTGCTTAATTTTAATGTTTTATATTTGTTACACTTAAAACATATACAGTACCTAGGTAACCTTGCTTTGTACTGTAATATTGTTTTGATTAGTTTATTGATTCATTTCATAAGGCTAAAGATACAATCAATATCAATTCCAACTTATCATGTCATACTCAGTCTCTTTCCTTATGAATGATGTGTTTCATCCATTTATTACAGTATAATATTATACTACTATGTGATTTAAGTGAATATTCCTTCTTAACTCTCTATTATGTTATTAAGATTTAAAACACAAGTGAAATATTAAGAAATCAGTGTTAGTACTTTTGTTTTACAGAGAATATTGATAATGTCAAACAGAAAGAAGCCATATAAAAATAACGACATAAAATTTCACGTTCCGTTTGAAGTTTGTGCACCACTGTTTTCTTAACCCAACAGGCTGCTTATTTCTCCATCCATACCTAGCGCTTGATGCCCGCGCACTACGTCAAGGTCAGAAAAATGCGCTTGCTTTGAGATCATTGCCTTATGGGCTTAACTCTGCCAGTATTAGTACAAATAAATTAAATGAATGCACAAATAATTTAAACTGTAGGAAGGTCATCGTAATATCAACCTTTATCAACAGTCTCTGAGGTTGTTTTGAATCATTAACAGAACGTCAACTGCAACACAAACAAGATGCAAGTGTTCCCTCAAAGGTTCTACGCTACGCGCCAACATGATGTCACGCCAATGTTGTCCACGAACAACTAATTTTCTTTACGTATGACCTGGGAGAGAATGCGGTCTGTAATCATAATGATTATGTAGCTTGTAGTAGGCTCTTGCAATAGCAACAAACCAATACATAAAATAAATTACATTTGCCGTTGTAACTGTAATCAGAGACTTAGCTTATATTTTGATTTAATAAAATAGCTCTAATGTTGTATTTCAAGCTATATAATATTTTTTGAATTTCCCGTTGATTAGCAAAGGACATTGCTAGTTTTACATGTAATCTGCTAAAAATGGTGATACAATTGTACATCATTATTTTTGGAACACAATCCTCATAGTGTGTACAAATTACAGGTGAATTTATTTCTAAAGTGTTGTACCATACTTCTGAGGAAAAGGATCATTCCAGCCTTCTGGAATCGATTCAAGGAACTGGGTATTCTAACTCTCGTTTTATGTATTCTCCCAAATTCCTCCATGACAATTCTGCGATATTATCACTTTCAAATGGCCACGATGCTAACGATAAGGTCACAGAGAGATACTATTTATTTACTTATTTATTTATTTACTTATTTATTTACTTATTTAATTATTGACTTATTTATTTACTTATTTATTTATTTACTTATTTATTTACTTATTTATTTATTTACTTATTTATTTACTTACTTACTGATTTATTTATTTACTTACTGATTTATTTATTTACTTATTTATTTACTGATTTATTTATTTATTTATTTACTTATTTATTTATTTATTGACTTATTTATTGACTTATTTATTTGTTTACTTATTTATTTACTTATTTATTTATTTACTTATTTATTTATTAATTATTTATTTACTTACTTACTGATTTATTTATTTACTGATTTATTTATTTACTTATTTATTTACTGATTTATTTATTTATTTACTTATTTATTTATTTACTTATTTAATTATTGACTTATTTATTTACTTATTTATTTG
This sequence comes from Periplaneta americana, assembly GCF_040183065.1. Classification (NCBI taxonomy): domain Eukaryota; kingdom Metazoa; phylum Arthropoda; class Insecta; order Blattodea; family Blattidae; genus Periplaneta; species Periplaneta americana. The sequence continues at coordinate 219,168,999 of NC_091117.1, forward strand.
TTTACTTATTTATTTACTTATTTATTTATTTATTTATTTATTTATTTATTTACTTATTTATTTATTTATTTATTTACTTACTTACCGATTTATTTATTTATTTATTTACTGATTTATTTAATTACTTATTTATTTACTTATTTGTTTACTTATTTATTTACTTATTTATTTACTTATTTATTTATTTATTTACTTATTTATTTACTTATTTATTTACTTATTTAATTATTTACTTATTTATTTACTTACTTATTTATTTACTTACTTATTTATTTACTTACTTATTTATTTATTTACTTACTTATTTATTTACTTACTTACTGATTTATTTATTTACTGATTTATTTATTTACTTACTTATTTATTTACTTACTTATTTATTTACTTACTTACTGATTTATTTATTTACTGATTTATTTATTTACTTATTTATTTACTGATTTATTTATTTATTTATTTACTTATTTATTTATTTACTTATTTATTTACTTATTTAATTATTGACTTATTTATTTACTTATTTATTTACTTATTTATTTATTTATTTACTTACTTACTGATTTATTTATTTACTGATTTATTTATTTATTTATTTATTTATTTATTTATTTATTTACTTATTTACTTATTTATTTATTGACTTACTTATTTACTTATATTTACTTCGTTATTTATTTACTTATTTATTTATTTACTTATTTCTTTATTCAATTATTTATCCATTTATTTATTCATTAATTTATTCATTTATTTATTCATTCATTTATTCATTTGTTTATTTATTTATTTATTTGTTCGTTTATTTTATTGCTAATAAGTTTGAAATGAATACAAGTTAATAAATACAATAAAAGATAAACTAGCCCACTCCTGAATGAGTAAGACTCGTGCTCAGGAGGGGATTCCAATACAGACAAAAATTAAATTAAGTGAATACAGATTGGTGTTTAATATGAATACAGATAGTGTTTAATATGTTTAAACCCAAACTATAAATCCAATACAATTTTTTTATTTTTTTTTTATTAATTTGGAGAGGATTCATGCTATGATAAAAAGCTGCATTGGTTTTACATTTTGGTTCACACAAACGCAGAGAATTCATATTTTTAGTTCTATATTTATGTATATACCTTTCAAAGTTATTAAAATTTCCATGGAAATATTCTAATAAAGTAAAATAATACATTTTTTTAATATTAAAAACTTTGAAATGTTTAAACAACAATTCAGTTGGGTAATATTTATGCTTTTTTAAACAAATTTTAATACTTTTTTTCTGTAGTAAAATTAACGGATAAAGGTTGGATTTATAAGTTCCGCCCCAACCTATAATACCATACATAAATATAGATTAAAATAATGCTAAATAAATTACACGTAAACAGTTAATTGACATAATATTTCTTACAATAACAAAGTAACAATGTTTTACGTAATTTATTACAAATATAATGAATATTATTATTCCATTTTAAATGTTTATCAATAATTATACCTAAGCATTTAACCTCATTAACTTCATTAATAACTGAACAATTGCAATTTATATCGGAACAATGCATTTTAATTTGTAGCATAGATGAAATTGGTTTATTACCTTTATTATTTAAAGAAAATGGAATAGCTATTGTTTTATCTTTATTAATTATAAGTGAATTTAAATCGAACCATTTTTTTATTAATTTTAAGCCGCAATTTGCATTATAATAAGCATCAGTCCAAGTTTTTCTACTAAAAGTAAAACATTAATACATATTAAAAATAAAATCGGTCCAAGGACTGTTCCTTGCGGAACATCTATTTTAATTTTAATAACTCTATCATTTAAATAAGATTTTAATAAATTAAAAGCATTATTTTTAATTCCAACACAATTTAATTTCTCTAATAATAAATGATGACTTACAATATCAAAAGCTTTTCTTATTCCCAAAAATATACCAACATACTTAAAACCTTGATCAAGTACCTTAATAATTTTTTATATAGTATAGTATAGCAACTTAATTCATTCATAATGCTAATGAATTGAAACAAGCCTAAGAAACTAGAGATCGCCAATGGGAAGCCGAACAGCGATGTACCTGATAACGCGACGTTTTGTCCGAAAATAAAGTATTACCCTTACGACTGCGTTTTAATGAAATGCGCATACAAATGTATACAACCGGATTCAATCCGGGGTCTGGCTGCATATCGATTGGGGTGCTGGAGAGTGACTGTCTTCTGTTTCTGCTCTGATTTACAGTTTTTTTTGCGAGTCTTGTACATATAAGCTTTGATAGAGTTGAACTTCGTTATAGCGTATAGAAGAGGCTGAAGAAATAATGTTGCAATAAACGATTGTCACTGCAAAACACAGTAACTGATATAAAATAAATAAAATTCGAAGTCGAAATATTACATATTTCATTCATTTCTCATTTACACAGTCATTCAGTTATATTGTATTGTATTGTATTTATTAACATTCCATGATATTCATACATTGCTTACAGCTAGAGTAATACTATTATAAAGTCTTAATTTATAGTCACAGTCTAGATGAAATATATACAGACGAGATTTACAATGTAGTCTACTAGTACAACACAAAGTTTTAGTATCAATTTCATGAAGTGTTATTGAATGTCATGAATTCACCTACAGAATAGAAGGCGTGAGAAATTAGGTACTTCTTTAATTTGGCCCTAAATAATTTTATGTTTTGAGTTTCATTTTTATATCGATAGGTAGGCTATTAAAATTTTTTATTGCCATATAACGCACTCCTTCTTGATAGCACGATAGACTTGCCGATGGAGTACGAAAGTCATTTTTTGACGTGTATTTATGCTATGAAATGTTGAATTAGTTTCAAAGTTTTCACTATTACATACGAGGAAGATTATTAATGAAAAGATATACTGACAAGCCATGGGCATTATTTGTAGTTTTTTAAAAATAGTCCTACACGATTCCCTAGATTTGGCACCTACTATTATTCTAATTACTCTTTTTTGTAATAGAAATATACTGTCACTATCTGTGGAATTTCCCCAGAATATTATTCCAAAACTCATTACCGAGTGAAAATATGCAAAGTATATTGTTTTTAAGGTATTGATATTTACTATCTTTTGCATAGATCTAATAGCAAAACAAGCTGAATTTAGTTTGGGGGTAATTTCTTTAATATGATTTTTCCAATTTAACACATTATCGATTTTTAAGCCAAGAAATTTTGTTGTTGTTGTTTCTAATATGATCTATTGTTAATTGTTGCGCTAGAAATTTGCGAAGTTGAATTTGAACAGGATTTAAATTGAATTATGTTAGTTTTGTTACAAATTCATACCAATTTATTGACTGAGAACCAGTCACATATTTTGAAGAGAATTTCCTCTGTTGAAGACTGGAATGTGTTGGAGTTATTAGCTGTAATTACTATACTTGTGTTATTTCTTCTGTATGCGATGTTGTAATTAAATTTCTTGAATGAGGTTGCAATCTTGTTTGTGTTTTTTGTTTACACATCCAAACGAAGTTCTCAACACACCACTCAATTTCAGAACACACACACTCTTTGACTCCACATTACACTACACAAAGGGCGCCAAGACCAGCAACAACCAGTTCCGAAGATGACGTGTTTGAACAAATAACAGAACAGAACAAGTAGCACTCTACAAAAACATCTCAACACACAAACAAACAAATACAACCACACAGGTGTATACAAACTCAAATGTAACACCTGCAACAACTTCTACATAGGACAGACAGGCAGATCATTTCAAACACTTTACCAACAACACATCACAGCCATAACAAAATTATAAAACACCTCCACATATGCAGAACACATCACAAATGCCAACCACACCTATAGAGACATCAACACAGACATGGAAATACTGCACATCCAACCAAAAAGCCAGAAACTCAACACACTAGAACAATATGAAATATACAGACACACGAAAACACACCCCAACGATATTCTCAACACACAACTCAATTTCAAAACACATACACTCTTCGGGCCGTATTCATAGATATTCTTAGCGCGGGCTTTCGGTGGATGATCAGCGAACTAATGTTTTTCGTATTCATAAACCAGTGTTAGATATATGATATGACATGAATCCTGTTTAGCACGCTCGTAGCACGGGCTAGCGAAATGTCTATGAATAGCAGTCTTAGACTCCACACTACGAACGCACCCTCACAGGAAACACGAGGCGCCAAGACCAATAACGACCAGTTCTGAAGATGACCCAAATTAGGTCGAAACATGTTAACAACGTACGTTAAAATTTAACACAAGAATGTTCTTATCATACATATTCCGAAGTGATACAGTGTTAAAAGTTGTGTAATCAAGATGACAAATTAATATTCGTAAACCTCCATTAAATTACCGGAAAATTATCAATACTTGTGATATTACTGCAGATAGTCATTCATTCTTTCTTACAATATTGGTCCGAATAACTCAAACCCTGCGAATTCTGGGAATGCGCTTCGAAAAGATACATTCGTTACCTTATTCTGTATCACGGAATACATATTTTTCCTAGGCTTTATGCCGGTCGGAGAGTATCGGTGTATTTCCATTCCGGACACCCCTCTCCAACTCTCCATCACAATCCGGAATCGAAAGCAAGTCTGGCGCAGATTCCGGAGTCGACCGCAACCCTGCTACACATCTAGCTGATAAGAGTTAAGGAGAGAAACCGGTTCCGGGCAAGGATGTAGAGCGGGTGGCATGTATCCGGGGCACAGCGCTGTATGACCATTCCTGCAGTTGTTCTCTTTTCCTCCGTTAAAAGTTTATCTGTTGCTAGTAGGAAGGACGGAGAGGGTGAAAACTCCAGGGATATTTCCCTACGGCATCGGAAAACAATATCTCGTAACTCGTCCCGGCTTCGTGACGCAACATCCGTTCGAATCCCCTCCACCCTGGAACCGATACGCTTCAATTTCTCGTAATCACACAAGAAAAACGTCATCTCGTGTTCTAAACGCCACCAAAGAACGTTGTTCGTGTCATAAGGATATTTAGTATAAGTTATTTAAGGGGATACTCAACTTAAAAATTGGAGAAAAAGTGTCATAGAAATGAAAAATTAAATCTCTACACTAATTTACGTGACAGAACTAAATCAATACGCAGAATTCTTCCCCTATTCATTGAGAAGTCACAGTCAAATGCACAAAGCCAAAAAATAAAAAATGATAATTAAAAGTGATATTTCAATTAATGAATGATTAAAAATTGAAATATTTTTTTTATTTTGAAAAGCATTGGATCTAATGAGCTGAGATTTTGCATGTTACTTTCCATGTGTATATTAAACTTTTTCTCCAAATTTGAAAAAGATTGGTCAAATAGGACAAAAGTTCCAAAATATAGTTGAGTGTCCCCTTAAATTCACCACTTAAGAACAGTACCGTATTTCTTTCTAACATTAAATCATATATCTATGATCCCGGTCGGGGCAAGTTACCTGGTTGAGGTTTTTTTCCGGGGTTTTCCCTCAACCCAATACGAGCAAATGCTGGACCCCGGACTCATTTCACCGGCATTATTACCTTCATTTTATTCAGACGCTAAATAACCTGAGATGTTGATACAGCGTCGTAAAATAACCCAATAAAATAAAATAAAAAATAAATACCGGTATATCTAAGACCGCTAAAATAAAAACCTGCACCGATACATTGTTCTCTGTTCTACACATTGCCTTACAGTTTTTCACATATTTCTCATTATGCATAAACGAAGCCTAAAGGCTAGTCAACAATAAATCGGGAACGGAAACGACAACGGGAACGAGAACGGAAATATTGTTAAAATGTGAGCATTCACAATTAACTAGAAGCTTACCGGAGCCCGGGAACGAGTACGTGAAAATTAATTGTGAATGCTCACATTTAAATACATTTATTTTAACATTATTTCCGTTCTCGTTGTCGTTTCCATTCCCGGTTTATTGTGGAACAGCCTTAAGGCATCATGTCACAAAGTTCACGCCCAAGTATTTTTGAAAACGTAAATATTATTCAACGCCTAGAAAAAGACGAAAATATTAAGCATATCTGGATACTTTAAGGTAATATTTATTTATTTATCTGTCTATGTATTCGTTTTATTTATTTATTTATTTATTTGTTTATTCATTCATTCACTCACTCAACCGCTTATTACTTACGTCTTACTTATGTATTTGTTTATTTATTGCTTATGTACTTCTTTACTGATGTACTTACTCATTTATTTATTTATTTATTTATTTATTTATTTATTTATTTATTGTTACATTGATTTACTGATTCATTCATTTATTTACTTATTATTGTGTATATATATATACATATATATACATATATATATATATATATAGTCGCCCTCGGTAGCGTAGTTTGAATAACGCTGGACTTCTCTGCTCGAGGTTGCGGGTTCGATCCCGGCTGATGTCGATGACATTTAAGTGTGTTTAAATGTGACAGGCTCATGTCAGTAGATTTACTGGCATGTAAAAGAACTCCTAGGGGACAAAATTCCGGCACACCGGCGAATCTGATATAACTTCTGCATTTGCGAGCGTCGTTAAATAAACCATAATTTAGTTTATATATATTTATTTATTTAATTATTTATTTATTTAATTATTTACTTAAATATTTATTTATTTATTTATTTATTTATTTATTTATGTAAATTTCAGAAATAAAATTAATTTGTATTAACGTTGTATCTTATTCACTTTTTATAATGAATCAACCCTTAAATATTCATTACCGTATGATCGATGTTTTCTTATCCAGTTCTGTATTGTGTAACTTTCTCCATTCTCCTGTAACTTCAATCCCTCTTAGTCCCAAATGTTTTCTTAAGCACCTTATTCTGTAACACCCTTAACCTCTGTTCCTCTCTCAAAGTGAGGTCCAAATTTCACAACCATACAAAACAACCGGTAATATAACTGTTTGATAAATTCTAACTTTCAACTTTTTCGAAAGCAGACTGGATGACAAAAGCTTCTGAACCGAATAATAACAGGGATTTCCCATATTTATTTTCCATTCAATTTCCTCTGGAGTGTTAATTATATTTGTTACTGTCGCTCCTAGGTACTTGAACATTTCGTACTATGGCCTGGTAACGAGACATATTCATTGGCTATGTTTTATATTTTCTGGAATTACTTCCAAACCTTTCTCCTTACTTGCTTCAAGTAAAATTCCCGTGTTTTCCCTAATCGTTTGTGGATTTTCTCCTAACACATTCACGTCATCTGCATAGAGAAGCAGCTGATGTAACCCGTTCAATTCAAACCCTCTCTGTTATCCTGGACTTCTTAATGGCATATTCTAGAGCAAAGTTAAAAAAGTCGAAGTTGATAATGCATCTCCTTGCTTTAGTCCGCAGTGAATTGGAAAAACATCAGACATTATCTAGCCTATACGGACTTTCACTGAGACACATTTTAATTAATCGAACTGGTTTCTTGGGAATACCATATTCAATAAGAATATAATAAAAAACTTCTCTCTTAATCGAGTCATATGCCTTTTTGAAATCTATGAATAACTGGTGTACTCTTACAAAAATATAATTGATTTAATTTTTTAATACAAGAATATTATACAAATAGCGTACTGAAAGTAATGTTTTGGTTTAGGTAACATTCGTAATAACATCTTTGCTGTAATATTTTAATGAAAGTCATCTATTTTTTCTGTAGGCCATAGTATTATATTGTGACAGCGACGTGAGATTCGAACTCACGACCAGCGTCCCGCAAGAGAGAAGATCGCGCGGAGCACTTTGGAATGGCGCGCGGCTGAGAGGGGAGAGGGCCAACGCGGCGAGAGAGTGGAGAGAGTTTGCGCGCGCATCTTCTGCTTGCCTAGAGAGGCCGAGAAATCCGTCGAAATGGAAGACTCGCGAATTCGAACTTTCGAGGCTACGTCGCTGTGGTTATAAATTACGGTCGCGAAGGAACGACAGCAGTTTTAGAGTTTTCAGTTATTGAGTCAGTGAGAAAGTCAGAGCAAGCAAGCCAGCCGGAGTTCGACTCGAGTGTGCGTCCGCATCTGCGTCAGCATCCGAAGGCCTGAGTTCGAGTGCAGTGGACCGCAGTTGGAGGGACCTGAGTTCGAGTGCAGTGGACCGCAGTTGGAGGGACCCGAGTTCGAGTACAGTGAACTGTCTCTGAAGGTCTGTGGTTCGAGATACCGTGAACTCGAGTGACTGAGATAGAAGAACTGTGAACTGAGAACTGGTAGTTCTGAATTGTAAATAGTGCTTTGTAAATATTAGTTAAGATTAACAGTTCATTGTTGTGCGTAATAGTCCAAGTAAATTGTCATTGTCGTCGGTGGAGTGCTATAACGAATACTGTGTTGAGTGAAGATCCAATTGTTGACGAGAGCGTTTAAGGTGAATTGTAGAAGGAATTATTGTTGTGACGAATAAATTACATTGTTGTTACTAATAAAATTCACAATATTATGTACGTTTTAATTGACATTTTCGTTTTCTCTACTACTCCTAACTTATTTTTTTCAGAATATCCACAATAAGGAACGTGATTGTGTATTCCCCTATAACTGTGTCGCAATTCTAATCTATTAGTCCATACGTAGCCTACTCTACGTATCCACGCTCGAGTCTCGTAAAGCACATGTGGAATGCACTTGTAATAAGCCTGGTTACATTAATATTAACACACATATACATATGCAGATGATAGATGAAACGAGGGGAATGCCCCTATCTACATTCAATTTATGTAGTACCTAATTACAACATTAATACAAGAGCACTGTCTCGTTTTCATAGCACTATAAACTTCGAAAATTCATTGCTGGAATTCAAGAGTATTTTATAACAAAAATGTTCACAGTGCAAAGATCTGATGTGCAACACTGACAGATTCTTACCCAATGAACAGGTGTTCAGATCCCGGAAATTACTGTGATTATCCTGGACAAAATAGATGCACACCAGTTCGACATTCGCTACCTGCTAGCATCAGGGACTGTCGAAATAAAATTGAATTCAAACGAAAACTTACTAGGCACTTGGTCAGTAATTGATTACTTGTAAATAGTTTCTTTAATCTATCACAAAATATTTCAATATTCAGTAATTTCATCACTACACAATTTTGTTATTCTAGATTTAATTTGTAATTCAGTAAATATAAAATATTCTTTGTTTCTCTATGATAAATTATCTAGCTTTAATTATTCAGGTAATCTTTTCGTACTTTGATTTTATTGTAATTGTAAATTTAATACTAACTGTAATATTATTTGTAATTGTAATTGTAAATTTAATACTAATTGTAATTTTATTGTTGATATTGTAGTTGGAATCTCCTGGTAGAGGGGCAGAGAAGGCCTGACGGCCTTATCTCTACCAGGTTAAATAAATAAATAAATACTAAATAAATACTAAATACATACATTATGTTTGAACAATAACATTACTGAATGGGCACATAGGCCTAGAATTAAATATTTGTTAATGCAATCACCATAACATATATCGAATAACTTCGTATCCTTTCTTCAATGGCGAATAAAACCAGTATTAATTGTGTCAATTATACATGGTGAACCGTATTATTTTCAGGTTATTCTTTGAGAGATTTCAAACAAAGTATGCTAATATAATTTTGGTGGTTTTTGCTTCCTTTTCGATATGAAAATTGTTTTATATGAAACATTTCATAGCGTGTTTTGGGATCGCCATTGTTTGAATTCTCAATATCCACAGTCAATTTGAGAGAGTAGTGTATTATGATAATAAATGATTGAAAGACTTTTAGTTTTGTCCCTTAAATATGCGATAATTTCCACTAATTCTCACATTTTGCCAACATTCGCTTCATCTACTGCCGCCATTTTTTGTTTACATCCTCAGCAGAGTGTATTTATATAAATACGAGAGGAGAGGAGATGAGATGAGAGGAGAGGAGAGGAGAGGAGAGGAGAGGAGAGGAGAGGAGAGGAGAGGAGAGGAGAGGAGAGGAGAGGAGAGGAGAGGAGAGGAGAGGAGAGGAGAGGAGAGGAGAGGAGAGGAGAGGAGAGGAGAGGAGAGGAGAGGAGAGGAGAGGAGAGGATCGAAATGAAATGGAATATATTAGAATAGATCAGTAGATTAGATAGACGGGATATACAGAGTGCATGGTAACCTAGAGCAACTAGTGTCTACCGGGTTCTGATATTACCAAAGTTTTCATGTGTGCATACAAATAAAAATCAAGACAATGAACCGGCCCATCACGACATGTACAATATTAATTAGAGAGCAGTCAGAAAACACACTACATAACACTACGTAGTCGAAAGGAGGAGTAGCCGTGTAAACAAATGAAAGGTGCTCTTTTCAATGCCGGGTACCTAACTTCCAAGCGGATAGACAGCATGTTGACATTGGGTAGGCAGAGAACGGGTCATCACGAACACCATGTTCCTTTGCAAAACATAATTACCTAGGTACAATCTATCATCCCTAAAAAAATCTGTACTTATTTCTGAAACACCCTGTATAGCAGCAACGGAGTTTAGTAGCAGAATACGTAGGAAATTAGACAGTGATACTGAGTATAAACGAAAATAGTAAATGCAAAAACTTGGATATCAAGAAAATATCGAAAACTAAAAAAGGAAAGTGGTATTCAAAGCTTTTAAAAAAAGTATGGTCAATTATAATCTATGTTCAACATGGATGAAGATTTAGTCAGGGAAGAGACGTGAGAGTTCTGTTAAATCTGAACATACAGTAAGTCCGGATTTCTTTCGACTTACGTGCAGTAAATAGAATACAGTTGCTTGCCAATGTTATTTATTGGTTTGAATTAAGTTACTTACTATATTTAGTAAATTGTCTTTGTAAATTTTATGTTATATTATTGACTAAGACCACACCGTACACGAGCCTGGCTCTTATGGTAGTGGCTAGAAACATTTTTGTTTTATAATTTTAATTTTTACTCTCTAGCTAGCTAGTTAAATAAATAAATAAATAAATATAAATAATAAATAAATAAATAAATAAATAAATAAATAAATAAATGAATGAGTGAATGAATGAATGAATGAATGGAGTGAATAAGTGAATAAGTAAGTAACTAAATGACTAAGTAAGTGAATAAGTGAATCAGTGAGTAAGTAACTAAATGACTAAGTGAGTAAGTGAATAAGTGAATCAGTGAGTGAGTGAGTGAATGAGTAAGTAAATAAATAATTAAATAAATAAATAATTAATTAAATAAATAATTAAATAAATAAGTGACTGAGTGAATAAATAAATAAATAAATAAATAAATAAATAATTGAGTGAGTGAATAAATAAATAAATGAGTGAGTAAGTAAATAAGTGAGTGAGTGAGTGAATAAATAAATAAATAAATTAAATAAATAAATAAGTGAGTGAGTGAATAAATAAATAAATACATAAATGAATGAATGAATATATAAGTGAGTGAGTGAGTAAATAAATAAATAAATAAATAAGTGAGTGAGTGAGTGAATAAATAAATGACTTAGTAAGTAAATAAGTGAGTGAGTGAGTGAATAAATAAATAAATGAGTGAGTGAATAAATAAATAAATACATAAGTAAATGAATGAATATATAAGTGAGTGAGTGAGTGTGTGAATAAATAAATAAATAAATAAATAAATAAATAATTGAGTGAGTGAATAAATAAATAAATGAGTGAGTAAGTAAATAAGTGAGTGAGTGAGTGAATAAATAAATAAATAAATAAGTGAGTGAGTGAGTGAATAAATAAATAAATACATAAATGAATGAATGAATATATAAGTGAGTGAGTGAGTGAGTGAGTGAGTGAGTGAGTGAGTGAGTGAGTGAGTAAATAAACAAATAAATAAATAAAATGTTTCTGTGTTTTCTAATGGTGGATTATATAGTTTTGTATTAAAATAGTATCTTCTGAGTAGAAATAGAAAGGCACGTATATGTCGTTTTAACTTTGAGTTGTGTCTGAATTCAGCTAAAGGAAGGCGTATACATTTTGGGTTTATTCAAATTGTATAACTCTAAACTATAGTTATACATTGTACTACCTGCAACTGCAGTGAAACCAAGTCTTGTTCAGACATAATCCAGATGCAATGAAGGTTATTGCTCGCTACGCTAATGAAAAAGCGGTGGGCCTATCTGTTTGTAACAGTGAGGGAGGACTGCTGAATAACACGTGTACAGCGTTGGGGGTGCCATTAGCGGAAATGAAACTGGAAGGACAAGTTGCGCCTGACTACAAGGAGCGGGGGTCAAGAGGTGCGGGAGAATTGAGTTCCAACATCCAACTACCAAAAGGATACCGAACAATATTGGAAGTACATTTAATCAACTTCTGCTAAACTGTTCTTTTGACCTATAGGAGACTGAATTCGATTTGCAGTAACAGCACAGAACGCGGTAATATTCTCTCTGGCGGAGACGAGAATATTGTGTAAAGATTACAGAGAGAGTCCGTATTACAGTAAAGTATTACTTACAATGCAATATTACTCTATTAATATAATATGTTTCTGAAAGTGTACACTATGATATATTTCACAAATCTCGAGTTATAATTTTATATACCATATACCAGGCTTTACCAATAATCAAAAATGTATTTAAAAATAGACTTAAGGACTTTACTAATAGACGGTAATACATTATGCAGACTATTTTGTGGTTTTACAAGTATAGTGAGTAAGCAGAGAAACATAGTGAATCTCCAGTGATTTATATTGGGTGTGCAGTGTGTTGTCACAGTTTACTATATACAGTCGCGAAGCTCAATATGTACTAAAAATGCAAACATGGGTAGTTGCCCACCACTAGGATCGCTACTATCGCCTCATCATCGCAGATCTCTCTCCTAGTAGACGACAAAATATGTTACACTTTCGTTGTCGTGTTCTTTTGGAAAAATTAACACCTTCCTTCCATTATTGAAATATTAAATGCATAAAGTTAATTTATTATTTTAACGAAGTATATTAAATTCCACCATAAACTCGAAGGTACCTGCAAGAAATAGGTTAATATTATTTTTGTTTGTACAAAACGAACTGAAATTTACTATAATCGCTTCACTCATTCAAGATTATAGCGATAATTAACTATGAAACCAATAATTTGCATTTCCCTTTACAACAATAATAATGGAAATATGAATTAAAGGAGTAACTTACGTGTACCGGTACTTGTAGTGTAGGCTTACGTAGTTAACAAAGTGGGATGAAGTTAAGCAATAATAATCACACCTTGGAAATAAAACGTGATCAATAAATTTTATTGTAACAGACTTTTTCTACGTCTCTAGTAAAGTAACAAATAAAAATAACAACAAAATTAACAGCTATAATTAAAAACATATCTTTTGAAAAAAAAGTAGGCCTAAGCAATAATAATCCCACCAGAATTGAAAATAAAACGTGATCAATAAATTTCATTAAAACAAACTTAATTTTTCTACGTCTCTAGTAAAATATTATTCCAATTATTGTATTGTAGCCATTAACATTTTCATTACAACCAATAACGAACATTCCACGAGCATCAATGTGAAATACGCAACGAGCTAGCACTCGATGGAAATACGACACAGTCCAAAATCGACCGTGGACAGTCTATTGTTTCTAGTTGCTAACCGCTTGGAGCGCTTTATCACGAGATTTGCAAAAAATCACCTCAAGCTTCGCGACTGTATATAGTAGACTGTGGTGTTGTAGTGAAAGTGCAGTGAGCTTATAAGTAAATTTTGTGAGTTATAGTGGCAGAAAAATAGATTTATAGTGAACGGGTGTGAGTTATAGTGCTCGTAATGGAGTCTAGGCTAGCGATTTGAGGTTAATACAGTAAGTACAATTAAGGGGTTTGCCGGAAGAAAGGCGGATAGACCTCTACGCCCTTCTTCGGGAAAACGGTTTAAAATGTACTAGTGAATAATTATAGTAGCAAAATTTTGTTTTGATTGTACTGTACATACCTGCAGGACAGGGCTGCGTGCGTGCGTGCGTGCGTGTACAAGTAGAGCTAGTGCCGCGCGTTACGCACACTGCACTGTGTGTGTTTTCTCTTGGTAGAGACTAAGCAAATATATATAGTTCAATTTAGTCAGTCCAGTTGTTTCCTTTGACTGCTTTTTATGTTCATTATTGTCCTTGCTTTAAGAGTAAACAAACTTATGAAACTCATAGATTCAGACGGAAATATTTTATGTTCTCTAAAGTGATTTGTTACAATGTTCATCTTCCTTCTTGCTTAAAAAAGTCCCTTGTGCAGACCCTTGTATTTCCCTATTTTGACTATGCTGACATTTTACTGACTGACCTTTCCAGCGACAACAAAATGAAACTTCAACGTGCTCATAATTTGTGTGTACGTTTTGTAAGCAATGTTCGTAAATATGATCATATTACCCCATCCCTGGAAGCAATAGGTTGGCTTAAACTAGATAAGAAAAGAAATTTACATTCACTTCTCTTTCTCTTCGAAATCTTGAACTCTTCTATTCCTTCGTACCTGTCGTCTCGCTTCACTTACCTTTCTTCCCACCACAATCTGAACACACGCTCTCGCCATGAAACAATACTAACAATACCATCCCATCGCACCTCTTCATACTCATCCTCTTTCACAATAGCCCTGCCAAGACTCTGGAACTCGCTACCTGCTAGCATCAGGGACTGTCGAAATAAAATTCAATTCAAACGCAAACTTACTAGGCACTTGGTCAGTAATTGAGACTCGTTCAGACATGGTTTCTTGTAAATAGTTCTTTTAATCTACCACAAAATATCTCAATATCCGGTAATTTCATCACTATAGAATTTTGTTATTGTAGGTTTAATTTGTAATTTAGTAAATACAAAAATATTCTTTGTTCTTAACTTCTATGATAAAATGTCTAGCTTTCATTAATCAGGTATTCTTGTCGTACTTTAATTTTTATTGTAATTGTAATTGTAAATTTAATATTAATTGTAATCTTATTGTTCATGTTATAGTTGTAATCCCCTGGTAGAGGGGCAGAGAAGGCCTGACGGCCTTATCTCTACCAGGTTAAATAAATAAATCTAATCTAATCTAAATCTATTCAGATTTTTGGGCTTATTGTTGTCAGGATTATACAAAGAATAAATTTCATTTATTTATGTTCACACAAAATGGAGATTTTCTTTTTCTGTTATATTCAGAAATTTTGCTTTGCGTACTTAATGTCTACTCAGTATATCTGAAATAATGTAAATTACTTTAGAAGTAGATAATAAATGTCATAAAATGTATCTTTGTTTCAATTCCGTGTGAAATTTAAATCTGAAATCTACATTAAATCCCCTAAGCAAATCATTATATGGATAAAGGGCGTATAGACCGAAGTTTTATATGGTACAAATATAAGGATATTTAATAATATAAATTGCCTAAATGCTACAAAACATTTATATTTGCTAAGATTTTTAATTTAATGTATAATTTTGTTCACTATCTGTATAACATTTCATTCAGGTGCGTTTAAAATCTTAGATTGCCTGTATCTCAATTCACCATATTGACGTATACGGCCTTTTTCCGGCAAACCCCTCAATTCTACGGAATAATAAGGGTGTAATTGATGTTCTGTTATTTGAAATGTTGTTTCAGTGAACAAGTGTGTTGTGACTGTGAAATGTGTTGTGTCAGTGAAGTTCTATAGTTACAGTGGTAGTACAAAGCATTTGAACAGTGAAATGTTTTTGAAGTGTTAATGAAATCAGGATAGTGTCAGTAAAATATGGCTTAGTTCCAGTGCAGTGAGTGAATTGATAGCGAAATGGGTGTAGTGCTGAAAGGTACTTGTGAAAGTTTGATCATATATCATATATACTCGTGGTTTAAGTACTAGCTTAGGGTTAAGATATAAATTAGATTTATTTTAATTAATTATGTTATATTAAGTGATTCATTTAATTTAGGATGCTCCTTGTTAATATTATTATATATTACTATTATTATCTTATTATTAATATTATGACTGTATTTTATATTATTATAATTATTGATTGTAATTAGTTACCACTGCCACCGGGTATTTACCCATTCGCAGTGTGAATACATACATACATACATACATACATACATACATACATACATACATACATACATACATACATACATACATACATACATACATACATACACTCTACACTGAAAGTGCTGAATAAACGTCTTTAAATGGGGAATCAATTATTTGTAAATATATTCTCTGTAAGTTTAAAAGGAAAATTAAAACTAAAAATATTAAAAGGGACTAACATAAGAATACATCGAAACACACTAACAGCATCTCTATTTCATTTTCTTAACACACGATATATTAAATAACGCTAAATTCTGTGACAGTGTGGGAAAATTTATGGCAAAAGTTCGACAGTTGAGGGTGGAACTGGCCGAGGAGGAGGGAGCCGAGGAAATAAGGGGAAGAGTTATTTATTAGTGTTGTAATGAGTAGTATTAACACTGAGCGGCATCTGGCCGCGAAACCAGGTGGCCCGGGTTCGATTCCTGGTCGGGGCAAGTTACCTGATTGTGGTTTCTCCGGGGGTTTTCCCTCAACCCAATAAGAGCAAATGTTGGGTAACTTTCGGTGCTGGACCCCCGACTCATTTCACCGGCATTATCACATTCGTCTCTCTCAGACGCTAAATAACCTAAGATGTTGATAAAGCGTCGTAAAATAACCTACTAAAATAAACACTAAGCGAATGAGGTAATTACGGGATAATGTTCTTTTTGTATTTGTGTCTTTTTTTTTCTATTTGTTTTTTTATTCCGTGTGTATGTTTTTTTACGTATTACCTTTATATTTATTATTTGGATTATTTGTTGCAGTTTTAATAAGGAATTGAATTGAATTCTTTATATATGAGTCCACTGTAAGAATGATGGATGTCATTTGGAACACTTTTGCAGGAGACGCAATTGAAAGTTTGAAATGCTTAGCGCTCAAAGCTTAACTGAGATTTTCCGATCATTATTGGACAACGACTATCAGTGTTAATGCCATATAACTCTCTATGTACATTCTATATGTCTTAAGCTATGCATTGACAGTCTTGGTCCATTTTCGACAAGAAAGTGACATCCATCGTTCTTGCAGTGGACTCTTTATATATGTTTCAATGTGTGTGTGTGTGTGTGTGTGTGTGTGTGTGTGTGTGTTTTCCTTTCATGTCTTACATTTATTTTATTTTTATTATTTTTGTGAAATTTGATTTGAAGTTAGATTAATTATAATTGTGATAATTAATGATAACGGTAGTAATATTGATAACTGTTGTTTTTCTATTATATTATTAGTAGTATTATTTTCGTTTGAAGACTCAAACTGTGCATAGTTATAGCACGAATGGCCGTACGGGCACGTGCGAAGGATCTTGTGTACATGAGTTGTATAATTTATTATGCATCAATAAATGCACGTATTCATTCATTCATTTTCTTAAAAAGTTCAGAGAAATTAATGAAATAAAATTCTAATATGAAACTCCATTTGTTTTACGTACCGGTAACATTTTAATTTGTTTCTTCCACATTCAATTGTTTTTTTCTGTTCTATTTAATACTGAGTTTCATACTGTTACATTGGGCCGTGGTAAAAATAACACAATGCCAATTAGGGCACATTTCACCAAACATATTTAACTGTAATTGTTAGTTAATGTTTTTTTTTTTACTTTACTTAAAGGGACAATGCATTTCACCAACACAAATTGACTTTATTTTATTGCTGTAATTATGTTATTGTATTCTGTTGTAATTATTGTAACGTTATTGTATATTTACATCACTGCTATCGGGAGTATACCCTATTACAGTCCTAATAAATACATGCATACATACATAAATTTATAGCTTTCCAATGTGAAATTAATTATTTAGAGTTATCTACCATACTCAAAAATAAACTCAGGTGACTTCTGAAATTTAAAAAAAGAAAAAAAAAATGTTGTATACGGTGCAGGAAACGTAATTAGCCTAAATAAGTTAATATTTTGTATGCGTAAAAACTTTTAAATCAGAGTAGAAAAGACACAAAGGAAAACTATTTATAATTTATAACATATTATATTAACACACGACATTCAAAAGTTAATAAATAATCAAGGGTTATACCCACAAGATTTATCTTTTCAATTTTATTGTCTTTTAGGCAGAATAATAGAAGCTGAATTTTTATTCACCGAAAGAAAAATAATTTGTAGGCTTAACTAAATAGAAACTTCTTTTTTAATCTATCATTGGCCTGAGATGTGAGAATATTGATTTACACTCTTTAAAAATAATAAGAGATCCAAAATTAAACCCTTGGGTACACTACTTTTAATTATTTTACTTTCGGAATCAATGTATTTTAAAGAAACAATCTGTATTATATTTATAAACAGACGTAAAATAATTTAGGACTATCGGTTGTGAAACAATAATACCTGAGCGAGACTCAAACAGTTGCATAACATATAGAACCTAAGCCACGAGATTGGTCATCTGTTATTGTTGATACAACTTTTCTTTCAAATTTATTCATAATAGACATTTTCAATAGCTATTGGGAATAGGAAAAACCACTACCCGTGGAGACAAAATATAGGTTTCTCTAGAATTCCTCCATGATCACTTTCTAACAATTCAGACTACAAGTACTGATACCTCAGCGAAAGAGGGCATTATGTAATTAGAGTGACAAACCACCGAGAAAACCAAAATTTTCTTACTAATATTAGACTTACTGAAGTAAGAAACGCTATGAATCGTAACAAAACGAAAGCTGAAGGATCCGATCGAATAAATATAAAATTGATAAAGTAACTGAGGTTACATTATTAGCTATTTTGACTCACTGTTTCAATTGCCAATTTCAAATGACAACTTATACGAAGATATACAAACTCTCATACGACGCCTTTCTAAAATCAAGACTCTTTCAACAGTTAATTACTAGTTTAGACCTACCAGCATCCTACCAACCTTATCAAAAGCATCGGAACGCATTTTTCACAAACAGCTGACCGACTACATTAAAGAATATGAACTGCTTGATAAATATAACTCAGGTTTCAGGACAGGACATAACACTACAACTACATGTTGAAAGTTACAGAGGGCATTCGTGCAGCCATTTATGAAAGTAAACTGACAATATTTACTTTTCTTGACTTCAGCTAAACATTTGACACAGTCGACCTTGACATATGAACATAAATTGAAGACCATCAATCATTCTAACAGTGCGATCAATTGGTTCATCTGCTACCTTTAAGAACGCCCATTGTGTATCTTCCATAACTTTCGTTCATCTAGATTGCGTATTGTCAAAGCAGAAGTCCCACAAGGATCAGTATTGGGACCTTTGCTTTTTATGATATACATTAATGATATTGATAGTCCTTTAAAATTTTACAAATTGCACTTATATGCTGATTAACTTCAACTGTAATACTGTGCCGTTTTAGTTTCGACACACTGTCTTTCTTTCTTTCCTTTTCTTTTTCTTCTTTATTCTTGTCATATTTCTTATTGTTGGTTACCCTTACTTCTCATAGATGGCTTCCTATTCCTCCATTTTATGTCTTTCTTCCTTCTATAGATAGCTTGTTTTCTTTCCGCCATTCTCGGTCCCTTTTTTCTCACATATAAGGAGCGAAATTATGTTATCACGTGATATGGGCTTTGTATTTCATTGGCTTTTTCTGCATTAATTATTAATTAGCGTCGGTTTTCCTGAGGGAGACGCTTGACACGTTCAGTTTGGGGGAGCCGCTTGAAGAGTATGGTCGTGGGACAGCCGTGGAGAGCTAAGGTGTTTTTGATGTAGCGACTATCAGTGATGGGATCACGGAGTAGTCGGGGCTCGAACGGGGATTGTGTGTTACGACAGGCAGAAACGTAGCTGAGCTGCAGTGTGGTGTGTTGTGTGATTATGGAGGCGTGAGAGTTGAAGAGAGACCATTGTTGTTTGGTTTCGAGACTGGCTTACCAGGAATCATTACAGGTTTTTATATGTCAGTAATTGTAAGTTTCTTCTAAGTAGTAGAATTACATAATTCAAGTATAAGCTGGCATTCATCAAGTGTATATTATATTGGTTGTGTTTGGGTTTAGTATTAGTGCTTTCTACCATATTAGACAAGTTAGGACTTGTCTAGCAAGCTACTTATACTTACATTCTGTGAGTACAGATGGTGTTACTAGTATGTGTATTGGTGAATGCAAGTTCAGTGACCTTTAGTGGCAAGCCAGTTTCGATACGTTAGCGAAGTATTGGTGATTGAATTCCTACTATAGACGTTGTTCATTTTCCTATTTTCAATAGTGTTTATTAATAAATGTAAGCAGGTAAGTGAGTGTTTTCTTTCTACCACCTCACCAAAAAGACAATCGACCCTATCATACTTTCGACGGCGGGGTAAAACTTAAGTGTATAAGTACTGTTTGTAATGATATTCAGAAAGAGAAGTCACCCCAATAGAATTCTACGCCACAGGAGCCACGATAGACCGAGAATGGACGAAGGAAAACTTTGAACTCAGGCATAAGACTGGCAGGCCACGGATTCCATCACCTTATCTGCAAGACAAGAACATACCACGACCCGAGTGACTCATGCGTGTGTACATTGTGCAGCAAGAAATGTGAACGCTATCATATTGAACTAAAGAACAAAATCAATAAGCGAGTACGCAAAAACAAAAGTAAATTAAATGCAATCAAAATGACCATTTGGCTGCAATAAATATATTATAAATACTGTTTACTTATTATTTATACCAACTATTCAAAGTAAGCAGTGGCCGACCGTAGCAATACATACATCAAAAACCGACTTGACACAGGCGACAGAAAAATTTGAAGACGACTTGGCAGCAGTGTTTCCATGAACAAATGCTTTTGCATTTATAATTAACACAAACCAAACGCAGGCTTTCATAGTGGAGCCACAGCGCTTGTTAAAATTACTGCAGATTGAAAGAATTCCTAATGTAATAATGAATAATAATGTAGAAGTCCACATGGATATAAATTTAAATTTGAAAGTACAAGTCACACAAATCACAAAAAATGTATTTTCGATACTCCAGTCACTCAGGCTCTTAAACGACATCCTCCCAGCTGCCCTCAAAATAAGCTTGGTAAATGCACTTGTGTTGCCTCACTTCGACTTTTGCGATGTTCTTTTCACGGACCTAAACAATTCCCTCATACAACGTATGCGACTTGCCCATAATGCTTATGTACGTTTTGTCTGTAATACTCGCCGGCGATACCATGTCACGTCATGCTTCCAAATGTTATATTTGTTGCGCTTAAATAAACGTCGTCAGCTACACGGTATATAATTATTATTCAAAATAGTACATTCCTCTACTCCTCAGTACCTTGCTTCACGTTTCCAAAGATTGTCAATCTCAAGAGCAAGTGATTTAGGTCTACTGCTAATTCCCCAACATGAAACTTCTGCATATTCTTCACCATTTAGTGTTGCATTCCCCCAACTTTGGAATTATCTCCCGTGCGAGATCTGAGATTGCCGGGTTCTAACATCGTTTCAGAATAAGGTTAGAAAATTGTTATTAGACAGGAGCTAGATGTGTTTATTATACTTATGCCTGTATGTCAGCTAGCGTTCCAAGACAAATTTATTATATTGTATTAATAAAATTCATACACAAAAATCGAAATAATTTTGAATTGTATTCTCATAGTTATGAAACAAAAGGTATGTATTCTTTAAGATTATTTGAACCAAAATGCAATACTGTTACAGTATTTAATCATAGTAGTAATTCAGGCCCAAGAATATATAACAATTTATATTTAAATATCCTAATCTTGTCAATTCTAATAGTTCTAGTATTAAATTTAAAAAGTCATGTATGGATTTTATAAAAATTGAAAAATAGTAAATTTAAATTCATATACTATAATTGCATAGTAGACATAAGACAAATTTTATTGTATAATTATTAATTTCAATTCAGGAATCCGCCCCTGACCACGAGTTCTGCTCTTTCAGGGGCGAGCTAAAGTTTTTCTGTATATATTATATTTTATGTTACGATTATTAGCAAAATAAATAAATAAATAAATAAATAAATAAATAAATAAATAAATAAATAAATAAATAAATATTAATTTTGTATTTTCTTTTGTTCCTTGATGATTTAGCTTAAGATTTATTCTTATTTGTAATACTGATTCGTTAACGCTCTATAGGCTACGTTATTTTTCTGCATTACTGTGCATTCTACTTTACGAGTAGTCTATGTTTTCAAATTGTAAACTATGTTATATTATTACTAATATTTGTGGCATGTACATTAGCTAATCTCATTAAATGTAATAATTTCTCTTATTGTACGAATTACTTTAAAACTCGGGTGGATTTATGGTGAAGTGGAAGAGAAGGTCTGATGGCCTTAATTTTACCATAATAAATAATTCTAATTCTAAAGCTATTTCTACGGAAACCTAATTGAGATGATGAAAACAAGTATTTAATTTCCATATAATTCTACAAGATATAACAAAAGGGTATGCCAACATTTCAGGGAAGTATTCTTCACGTGTAAAGGATGAATATATGTTGTATGAACATCAGTCCGAAAATGTTATTCTTTTTTTATGCAAGAGGTCTTTTTATAAAGTATGCTTACGTTGTATGATATGAAAGCTAATTAGGGTGGATACTATACTGTCAAGCTATCGTGCAATAACAACGCCACATCAGAAGAGTATGATGGCACGTGGAATCTAGTGTTTACCTCTAGCTAGAGTGTAATTATAAATTAAGGTGAGGGTGGTGTGGGGTGATGTACTGTATATTCTGTTGCTGTGAGCTACCCACACTTTCGATGTTCAGTGCTCTAGTAAAGGTACTTGCGATGGCTTTCGACACAGAAACAAGAGTATCATACTATGTAAATAGAGATAAGAAAGGTCTAACAAAAAATAAAGCGTATTCGAATCCATGTTCTTAACTAAAACATATTTTTTTTCGTCTACATGTGAGGAACGTTTCCCTTAAGTTTTGATATACATACCTTTCTGTTACATCCTGTATAAGTGGTTAAACATTACGTTGTTGACACTGCTTCGCCGCTACGAACCTGACTACACGTGTTCTCCCTTCTTCTGGGAAATTCCATTGGCTAAGCGACGAATTATAAGCACAGTATAATAATGATGATATTAATAATAATAGTAATAATAATAATAACAATAATAATAATAATAATAATACGATAAAACAGTAATTTATAAGTCAGCAAACCACATACAACTCTTTGCGCACAAATTTAAGTTCAACAATGATAATGCAATTTCCTTGTAATTAAGGAATAGTTTACAGCTTCCGATGAAAACTTGGGCAGCTTTACCACCTTCACACCATATCAATAGACATCAGATTTCTAGGAAGTATAAACTGCAATAAGGCTCCTAAAATAGTCTCAATATATAATAAATTAGGCTTTAATTCAATAAAATTAGGTATTTTAGGCATTAATTCTTCCTGAAATGCTACACTTAAAACAAATAAATATAATGCACAAATTTTTAGGTGGATACAAAAATAGAGAATGAAATCTGTGGCCGGGAGGAAAAAGGTCTTCAGTAAATTTTTTTGTGAAAGTGAGATTTTTATATATTCTGGAAGCGGAAACAAAATTATCTGCAATCTGGTAAAACGGCTAAAGTCAAATAAGACTCCTGACTGGATTTATAGAGCGTTACGAAATGTCCTAAGTACTTTTTGAATCGAGCACACACAGAATAAAGGACTTAAGAATATTTATTACTTCATTCCTTACACACCATCACATGTTTACTTTCCATGCTTCCCTATTAAAAAGGTCTAAAATGTATTTTATCCATTTTATCACATACTGATGCTATTTCTTTTTAAAACTTTAACCACCAGGGTAAACAGTCCTGTAATTGTTTAAGACCCATTTTGCATTCCTAATAATTTACATTTCTCATTTATTTTGACATGAAAAAAGGTCTTATGTGTAATAGTCCCTTCTACTCAGTTTGGCTTCAAGTCTTAAAAGGACTTAAGTGCGGCTACTTTTGGAAATAATCAAGAAAATTGTTAATTGAGCAACATTATCTATTTTAGAAGAAATATAAACGAATAATATCCAGGAAAAACCTCTTAATTAAAAAAACTCTATAATTGACATCAATTTCAATCTTTCTACTGTTTTCCTGAAAAGTATAAAATTTTTACTTAAGACCTTTTCTTATTTTACTGACGCATAATTGCACAGTATACCACAGCAATTTCATCAAGATGAAGCTATCCTACAGTTAGATTTGCTGTATATATTCATGCACAGAGACATAATATTATATCGATAGCTAAGAAGTGATACCTTGTATTTGTAAATTTGGAGGTGAATCAGAAAACTTTTGTGGAAATTAATTTCTCTAAAAATAGACAAAATGTTTCTGTACGTTTCTGCATTAGAAGATCTACTCGAGGACAAATTATCAGTTAAATGTACAATTTTATAAACATAATGATAACGTAGTTAATCTAAATTTAATGAAGATTTAGTTAAACTAAACGGCCATTTTTGTAGATACGAGATATCACTTCATTTTTTTAGTTGGTTATTTAACGATGCTGTATCAACTACTAGGTTATTTAGTGTCGATGAGAGCGAGATGGTATTTGGCGAGATGAGACCGAGGATTCGGCAAAGATTACCTGGCATTCACCTTACGGTTGGGGAAAACCTCGGAAAAAACCAAACAGGTAATCAGCCCAAGCGGGGATCGAACCCCCGCCCGACGCAACTTCAGATCGGCAGGCAAGCGCCTTAACCGACTGAGCCACACCGGTGGCTATCACTTCTTAGCCATCAATATAATAATCACCTACATCCTCTGGAATGGGTGAAACACTTCATAATAATTGTAAATTCCATCTAATTAACTTCATCATAAGGTATAATCAGAGAGGATATTTTGTTTGCAGTAATGCCAGACGTTTGAGATGAGCAGAATATGTAGCACGTATAGGCGAATCCAGAAATGCATATAGAGTGTTAGTTGGGAGGCCGGAGGAAAAAATATCTTTGGGAGACAGAGACGTAGATGGGAGGATAATATTAAAATGGATTTGAGGAAGGTGGGATATGATGATAGAGACTGGATTAATCTTACACAGGATAGGTACCGATAGCGGGCTTATGTGAGGGCGGAAATGAACCTGCGGGTTCCTTAGAAGCCATTTGTAAGTATGTATTTTTATATTGATTGAATGAAAGAGAAGGCCTTATGGTCTGAAAACAAACATCACAAACAACGTGCAAGTGTTTCTGATAGTACCTGTGCCACGCGCCAACATGATGTCACATCAATATAGTCTATGAGCAAATAGCCTTATCTCTTTACGCCCTGGGATAGAATACATTTCCAATAATTACACAAATTCTGACTTCTACTGTAGTCATAGCCATCATCATTGTCCTCATCCATCACGAATGTTAAATAATAAAGTAATTTGGAGCATTTTGATTGACCTACAATATAAATATTGTCTGTCATGTTCCGGACATGGATAAATATATAATAGGATGCAAAATTGCGGTCAGCACCATCTGGTGACGGGGGGCTGAAATAAGATGATCAGCGCCCAACGTCGTAGGTGGTGAACATTAGAACTACGTGTTGGGTACATTATCCAGAGTTCTCTATTTATCCGTTCGAGATATTGCTCGAGGAGTCGAGATGGCAGACAGAAACTTGCTAATAATTGAACATAAAGTGATATTACGTGCGTGTATAAGCAGTGTATGTTAAACAGTGATGTTTATGGACTTTGTAAAAATAGTGTTGTTGAATGTATTGTAAAGTAATAGTAATATAATAAATTGAACTATCTAAGTAGTTCTTGCAGACTTTTCCATTGCGCTGTACAATAAATACCCAAAGAATACAATCCCAATTATCTAACCTTTTGCTTTAGGACTATTTTTGTCTCTGTCTGGTTATATTTTAATAGGGTAGTGTAAAATAGATCGTCTCTTGTATCATACTGTTGGTTGCGGTAAGAATTTTCAGTAGAAGATGCTGTGAGGAATAAGAATGTAAGGTAATTCGGGGGAAGACGCCACACCTAAGCCATTTCTTGGCTATAGAACTCAAACCTGAAGTGATAAGGCAATATAAGCAAATTTATCGTATTTTTTCAATTATAATTGGCTCTGTGTGATGATTCGTTCCTTTCAAAGTACGTATATTATTAACAATTTTTCATGTTAAAAGAACTCATATCAGGGTGGCATCTTCCCCCATATACAGACGTGGACAAATTATTAGCAAAATTGAACATTTTTATTATATATTTTTACAAAAT
The DNA here is from genome assembly GCF_040183065.1 of Periplaneta americana. Lineage (NCBI taxonomy): Eukaryota > Metazoa > Arthropoda > Insecta > Blattodea > Blattidae > Periplaneta > Periplaneta americana. The sequence goes on from NC_091117.1 coordinate 219,195,433, forward strand.
ATCATTCTTCAATTTAGACTACAGTTGACATTTTTGTGTATTTCCAAATTATTAGCAAAATTGAAGATTAGTGTTGCATATTTTTTTAAAATTTAACTTCTCAATTTGGACTACAATTGATATTTTTGCATATTTACAAATTATTACCAAACTGAAGATTTTTATTGTATATTTTTACAAAATTCGATTCTTCAATTTGGACTACAGCTGAATTTTGGATATTTCCAAATTATTAGCAAAACTGAAGATTTTTGTTTTATATTTTTACAAAATTTGACTCTTCAATTCAGTTGACATTTTTGCTAATTTACAAGTTATTAGCAAAATTGAACATTTTTATTATATATTTTTACAAAACTTGACTCCTCAATTTAAACTACAGTTGACATTTTTGCATATTTCTCTCTACTGTAATGATGGAAATATCCAAAATTTCAACTGTAGTCTAAATTGAAAAGTCAAATTTTGTAAACAAAATATCATAAAAATCGTCAATTTTGTTAATAATTTGTCCACGTCTGTATACGGGGAAGATGCCACTTGGTATGAGGTAAGATGCAACAATACAGTAAATGGCATACATAAAATAAAAATTGAAATATTATGTATATTTTATTACAACTATGGAGAAATATCTATTAAATTAATTACATATTTGTTTCATGATTATTTTGAAAACATTAATTAAGGGGAGTTGGTCATTATCGCATGCAAAATATTGGTAAAAATAACCTATCTTCTAGCAGTCATAAATATAATACTATTTGTCAGAGGTCTTTCATTTTTGTTAGCTATGTGTATATACATATTAAGCTTTAAAATGAAAAAGAATGGTGACTCTAGAGTAAATATGTATCCTTAAATTAATTTTTTAATTAAGCACAATTTTTTTTATAAATTCACTACATGTCTGTGATTAGGTACACTCTATTCACTTACTATAGCACATATTGAATTGAAAATTTGACCGCTTATTGCTAATAGATACTAAAATATACCCTACTAAAATTATTCATATATCTGTAATATTATGGGCATAGGGCTTATAGTAATCATCACCGTCAATAAATTAAAAAAAAATTGAAGATTTGTATAAGCCCTATGCCCATAATATTACAGATGTTTTAATAATTTTAGTAGGGTATGTTTTAGTATCAGTTAGCAGTAAGTGGCCAAAATTTTAATTCAATGTGTTCTATGATAAGTGAATAGAGTGTACCTAATCACAGGTATGTAGTGAATTTATATAAAACATATGTTTAAATTCAAAAATTAATTTAAGGGTAAGATTTACACTAGATTAACCATTCTTTTTTCATTTTAAAGTTTAATGTGTATACATATATCACCAAAAAGTGAAATAGCTGTGATAAATAGTATTACATTTATGACTGCTTGAAGATAGGCTATTTTTATCAATACTTTGCATGCGATAACGTCCAATTCCCCTTAATAAAATTAGGACACAATTCTGAATGTTAATACGAGCCTGCACCATATTTCATACAGTGCAAATTATCACCACTGCAATCTTCGTGCAACCATTTCTTGCATGCGATGCACTGAATCCAGTCACTCTTGGAACCTTTCTTAGCGTAAAAGGGTCCATTACAAACAATACAAAAATTATCATCACCAGAGGAAGAAGATGAACTTTCACATATCTTGGTTGGGAAGGTTTCTTTTTATTCCTGGCCTCTTCCCGCTTAGTTTCTCTTCTCTTTGCTGTAGTTAAAACCTACGCTGTTTGTTTTTTTACGTCCAGAGGGTTTAGATTTTCATACTTGAGGAATAGGGCTAACTGTTTTCACATTTGAAATTCCATTATCCGTTATGATAGGAGCAACGTTGATGTAGGTCTACTGCCACATGCTCCGCTAGTGGAAGGACGTGGTGAACCTTTAGTAAGATTTGAAGATTCCATCCGTCGTTTCAGAGTTCTGTATGGAATGCCATACATCATCACTGCAGCCCATAACGTTTTTCGTCCATAGTTTAAATCTTCAGCAGCTCGAATTAAATTTTGTTCTGTCCAAGATGTCTGATCTGTTTTTCTTTTGTAGTCTCGAATAATCGTCTGTATAGAAATGAAATGTGAATTACATTTTTAATCACTGACACCTTTTGTAAAGTATCAGAGAATATGTAAAATAATATAATGTAAAATATTATGAAATAATAACCTTTCCACAACATAATCTAGGGTTAAATAATATATTTCTTAACCATGTTGCGTCTTCCCCCAGTTACAAGGGGAAGACGCCACTCACACATACTTGCCTACTGCCGCAAGGTTGCTGCCGTAGCTGCATGCCTCGTGTGCGTAACAGAATGCACAACTCACGTATAAGGCAGGTATTCCATTTAAAATAAAATATCAGTCTATGAACCTTAAATATAAACAATGAAATATTATAAAGTATGTACTCACCGGGCTATATGCTCACAAGATCCAAAATAACGGCGATGAAAATCGATAAAGTACTGTAAGACAAATACACACGCTACGTGTCCACTCCGTCAACACTCTTCAAACTAGATAAGAAATAAAGTTGCGTCTTCCCCAACTGGCGTCTTCCCCCGAATTACCTTAAATGTCTTATATTAAATTGGGTTAGTTTTGAATATCGATGAGAGTGGGAGGGAATACTTTCTGCACAGTTTAACATTTTCGTCACCTGGTGCGCTGCTAAATGCGTGGAGTAATTACTCCTTTCGCAACTTGGTGCGCTGTTAGATGTAATAACGCCCCTCCCTCCAACAGGTGGCAGCAAGGTTAATTTCTACAACAGCGCCTCTAGTATGTGTTACGGGAAACTCAGTAAGTTTCGCATCCTATTATACATTCATCCATGTTCCGGAGTTCTCACGAATATGACGAATTCCTCACAACAAACTTCTGGTGTTACGCTGGATGGTTATTACTAGGGCTGTCACCTTAAAGTGTTGAATTGCTATTTGCTCCATTTCGGATGTAACAATAATCCTACTGTGGCTCGAACGTCAATTGGTCGTTAGTTGAAACTGTGTGTACCACACAAAGATGAAGCGGAAAGTTTGCTAGGGCAGACATCAGAAGTATCAGAACTCGTAAAACAAAATTTCAGCAGATAATGCCTTCGACTTGCCCATTCGTCTTAAAAGAAAAAAATACTTCTACGATACATCATCCTACTGAAAATTTTATTACGGAAATGTAAATAAAACAGTTTATTTCGAACATGAAAGCGAAACAAACCTGTAGGGATTGCATACGTTAAAGTAACGTAACTTTCAAGAACACTAATTTAAAAGTTTGTATTGAGTTCCTTTTTTCTTAGAATTTCTCTGTTTGCAGTAAATCTAAGATCAGGGAAGAGCCACGGAGAGAAGTTCTAAGGCTCCTAAAATGGAACTGAATATTTAAAATATCACAAAACTAAATTATTGTCAACACGTACAAACAGTATTTTCCATCGTTGTTATGGATCAGGGTTTATCGGCAGGCAGCCATCTTGTTCATGGAGGCGGGTAAATGAAATGCATTATTCATCCTCTCTGCAATGCAGACTCTTTCTCGCTCTCCAATTGTTACAGTCAGCGGAACACAACAGATAGTACAAACCTGTGCACGTCTATCATCCGTTATGTTAGGCATTTATATAGAATATAATCTCATCAGTGGGTTTATATCTAACCAAATACCTTTCATTTCGAATTATTAACTGGCATTTCAATAATAAATACAACATAAGCGATAATTTCCTAAAAGGAACATGCTTGCAATGGAATGCGACATTTGCTGTATAAAAATCTGCTGAGGGGATGGGATTATAAGGGTGGTAAAATCCATTGCATGGTTCGTTCAGAAGGGAAGTATCGGATATTTTTCATTCAAGTTAAAATCTACAGTCCATATTGAATCTTTGGTACACTACTTTAACACTTGAATATAAATAATTGATTAAATGGCGACCCTACTCGTGTTAATTGTGTAAGCATGTGCGGCTTACAGCTGTTTCGGTGTTTCTTCACACCATCCTCAGAGCCTACTAGATCTCGGCGTCATCTCGAACTTCGCTGCCAGTTGTGTGGGTGCGTTCGATTGTTAAAAAGTGTTAAAATGTGGTGTCAAATGGTGTGTGTGTTCTGAAATTGATCTGTGTGTTGAGAATTTGAATGCTTACACAATTAACGCAAGTAAGATAGTCATTTAATCAATTATTTATATTCAAGTGTTAAAAGTAGTGTATGAAATATTAAACATGGATTATCAAGTAGAACAATATGGAATATACAGACACACAACGCATTAGCAATACTCAACAGCTGCAATAGTGACGGTTTTGGTAATGTATGCAGTTTCAGCAATAGTACACTCTGTAAGGCACTGACAGGAAGTAATAACAACAGACAGTAGCCATATTATTGGTTGCTTATTAAATAGTGGCAGAATGTGAATAGAATTGACTAATTCTAAGACAGACTAAGTTTCCTTCATTGTCTTGTAGTATTCAGAGCTCAAACAGACAATTTCGCGACATGTTATATTACTGAGCCTTTTGATTTTGTTCCGATTAAACTGTTTCTGTCAGAATAACAAGAAGGGTGATAACTGATATGGTACTTAGATAATTGCTTTAATCTGAAATTGGAAGGAATATAAACTCTTGTCTATTAAGCAAATTGCTCACCATTTAGAGATGTTAAATTCTGCTGACCTCCTTATTGATTTTGTTGGATGCACAAAACATCGCTCTCCAGTACTTCAGAGTCAGAACAGAGTTGTAGATATATCTAAAAACTGACTCCAGCAGCAGAATAAATTAGAGAATCAGACGAGTAAAAACGAGCAATTCGTGTAAAAAAATTCAGAGTTCCCAGATTCTTGTCTGCCTCTAATGTCGTTCGTTTCTCGTCCCCAACTCCTCCATAGTTCATTAGTCAGTAATTTAAGCACGTAATTAAGCATTGCCATAGACATACAAAGAAAGGATGCATAATAACTCTTGCTGTACGGAAATTATTCTACAGTAGGCGTATATCAAAACAGTGACTTCGTCTTCAGGAAGTAGATTCGGTAAGAAAAATGATTGACTTCGATTGTATTTGCTTTGAGAGTTCGGCCAGTTTCCAGTATTCATTACATCTGAATAATTTCGAGGGAAAAATTGTTCCGGGGCCGGGTATCGAACCCGGGACCTTTGCTTAAACGTACCAACGCTCTCCCACTGAGCTACCCGGGAACTCTACCCGACACCGATCCGGGTGGCTCAGTGGGAGAGCGTTGGTACGTTTAACCAAAGGTCCCGGGTTCGATACCCGGCCCCGGAACAATTTTTCCCTCGAAATCATTCAAATTAATTTTACAGGGAGTTATTCCAGAAAGCTTAATTTGCATAATACACGTCACTGTACGTAACAGAAAACCACAATTTAAAGTCACACAGAGTTAGTGTGCACTCAAATGTTGGTTGCTTGACTGTTGTCAGCCCGCTTTGAGGTCTGTGGATATAGAGGGAAAAATTGGATCGGTGTCGGGTAGAGTTCCCGGGTAGCTCAGTGGGAGAGCGTTTGTACGTTTAACCAAAGGTCCCGGGCTCGAAACCCGGCCCCGGAACAATTTTTCCCTCGAAATTATTCAAATTAACTTTACAGGGCGTTATTCCTGAAAGCTTAATTTGTACATTACATCTGTTATTCTGCCAAACTTTATTGTATTGTTTGTTCTATTTCGTGAAACACGACTCTCTGCATTCTTAAAATACGATTTTCAGAGACTTTGCGCCACATAGATATTATTTTACGGAACAAGGACGTGTTACTTTGAGAGAGGAACAGAGGTTAATGGTGTTTGAGAATAAGGCGCTTAGGAAAAAATTTAGGACTATCGATAGGAAATCTAATAAAGAATAATTTAATTTTTAAGTCTTCAATTTCGTAAAATAATTTTTGTAACAATATCACGTAGAAGACGTCTTTTACAGTACCGAATATGACACCTGTTCCGGGATCCGTGGTGGAACCAAAGATGGCAGAATTTTAAACACTATTAACCTCTGTTCCTCCCTCAAAATGACAGTCCAAATATAGCTACAACAGATTATATTATCAAAAGTCTCGTCTGCCCTGAGTGTCTTCTTAGAAGCGTTGCTTTCACTTCAACTGTGAAGCCGCATCTAGCCGCAGTAGTTTTTGGTACCACGTACCGAGCCAGCTGCGGTCAAAATTCTGTTCCTTAGATCCAGCTCAACATTTAGGCCCGATGGTATAAAACTCCCTGACTAAAGATCAATTTTTATCAAAGATCGAAAAGTGAACCGACTGCAGACACTTCTTCTATTGTATAAAACTTTTCTGCGATCAAATTACCTTGGTTCAAATGCAATCTAAGTTCACGTGAAAAGGATTTGGCAACATCGCATAAACAGGTGAAATACGTGATGCGCGAACCATGTTATACAGGTTAGTTCAGTGTTGCCAATCTAGCGACTTTAACTCTGTTTCAACAACAATTTATTTTAACTTTTATATTGCTTAAATAGGGATTTAGTGACCTTTTTAGCACCCCATAGTGACAAAATTTAATCTTTCTTTGTTGATAATGAGAAATCTAGCGACTTTACAACTACTTTTTGGCGACTTTCCGTATTACACTCTGTTGGAGACACTGTTTTTTTGTGCAATGTAAATAATGGCGGACAATAAGAAGAAGGTTGACTGTTCTCCAAGTTGTTATCATGTTATGGTGTTTGATACTGCTAAACATAATAAAGCTTTATAAAACGACAATTTTCGTTTAGTAATACAGTTAATTGAACATTTATGAATGTACCTATAATATCCATTAATAATTAATGGTTGTTATAAACATAATATAATTATAGGTTATGTTATTTGATACTGCTGAACACGATAGAGCCTTATAAAATATAAGAATGTTTGTGTATTAAGGCAAGAAATTGAAATAAATATATATAAATGTACCTAACATATCTATTAATATTAATAATAATGGATATTTTATTTGCACAATCTGTCACTCGTATATTTCAAACAGAAAAGAAATAACTGAACTTGGATTATCTAACTAAATAGGAGAAATTTCTTCAGTCAAAGTTGACTTTAGTTTGAGACAAATTAATCTCAGATTAGACTTTATACAACACAAAATTCCAAGTTCAGCTGAAACAAGGATCAATTTAACCTCTGATCTAAGATTAAATGGTTTATACAATCGGCCCTTACAGAATTAGCGTACGCATGTTACCCCATAAGAAGAGTACAGGAAGTTGGGAGAGCATGGTGGCCAAGGAATAGGTCCACCACTGCCAATCCACCAGTCTGGAAAGGCGTTGTCCTGGAACGCACGAAGACATGTAAAATGTGTTGTGTGATCATCTTGATAAAAACAAATTCGTTTCTGTAACAGTAAAGAGGAGGGGGAGGATTTTCTGCAGGAGGTGGTGATAGGATTCTCAGTTCAGATAAACTGAGAGAAAAATAGTACCAACCAGCGTATCAGCTGAACAAACAGCTCTTCTGATTCTAACACCGTGTACTGTTCTAAAGGCGCAACACCAACTCCAAGTCGTCTGACAAAAAATGTTTGTTTTGGCCTATTTTACAATTCCTTAAATTTAATGAACGGACTTCTGAGACACCTGGTATAGGAGTTCAGTATGATTGCATTTATGTGATTTCAAATAATCTGTATGCCTACGAAGATGAGTTACTAAAAAATTTGATTTGTCCGTAATTTGTGATTCTGGGCAAAGATGTTTTCATCACGCTTAGTGTTTAGTGACCTGACAGACATTTTATTACCAACAATACCCAACTTGTTGTCGAGCACGCTATCAATTTCTTAAACCTTTTTCCGTTTGCAGAATCTCTCAACTAGAATAAAATTTCACTGAGAATTCACGTTGGACAATGACAAAACTATTAGAGAGGTAAAACCGTTTCACTAGAAAAGCACGTAGCTCTACTGTGTACATATTAGACTATCTTATTACTGATTCAAAGTATCTCTACTATTCTTAACTTGATCTGCCGGGCTTGCTGAAATGATATACTCTATAACGCTAGTGTTCTCATATCTAGTTTCAAAATATGTGCAAATAAAAGTTTGTTATGTTTTTTCAAAAGAGTTTTGTTGCTTCTCTGGACTGAAAGGAAAGTTAAATAAAGAGTTACAGTTACGATTATTGCATGTACAAGCATTGCAACGTCCCTATTTCAGTGGCTGTACAAATTAAATTAAACTCTTTCTCTCTCGCTTGTGGACAGAAGAGTTAAAAATTACTCGAATGTTGTTCAACAGTGATTTGGAGCAGTGATTGTTACGCTTCCTTTATAAGGCCTGCTGTTAATTTCAGGCGACATGTCGGTAAGGGCGAATATTGTGTTTTAGCAAAGCAATCCATTACATCTCGTGATTTATTTATGAAATTCCAAAGCTGGAGGAACGAGTTGTCGCTATAGTCTTGTAGCAGGCTGCAAACAATTCCAGCACAGCCCGTGCCTATTTGAATTGAATTATTTGCACGCCTTCTGGAGTGTCTACGCAAGTAGGAGACTTACACCGTATCAGAAGTAACCCGCTATATTTCGTTGTACCAGATCTAACTATAGTTTCAAAGCTAAGTCCTCGTCAAATACAAAGAAAATTATATGCATTTCCATTGATAGAGAGAATATCATCGAAACGATAGCCGTCCAAATCTTGGATTTATAATATCGGCAATCCTAATCAATTCAAAGGAACAAAAAAGAAAATATAAATTAATGTTAAAAAAATACATAATGAAATTTTAAAAAGAATATTCTGCGACAAGATTTGGTAGCTATCAAAACGATAAAAATTTATTGAAAATAAATAAATTACATTGAATATTATAAAGATGAATAGGGATGGTGATTGATGATGTTCAATGAAGATTTTAAAATGGTTGATGCAATTGTCTGAAGAGTCTTATCAGGAACTTTTAATTTTCTGAGGATCTCCAATGTAAATTTGGAAATTGTTCCTCGCGCACCAAACATAAGTCCAATGACATTCCAATCTTGAATATTATATTTATGACTGAGATGATCACAGCATGGAAGGTAAATAGCGCGTTTCTCTTCAGGTACCTGCTTTGGTTGATCTTCATTAATTTCGAACCTTACAGTGGGGTCAAGTTTTTTTTATCTCGGTCAATTATTATGATGTCAGCACGCCGTGTAGATCCTTCCATTGAACTTCCTCATATGCTTCGTATTCACCATGTTCCCTTAATCTGTTAGCAATTATTGAGCGGACTGTGTTATGTGTGTCAATTCGCAGTAATTCGCCCTGAGGGCAGAAACCTAGCACGTGGGGTAACGTTTCATGCTCATTACATCTCCTGAAATGGGTATTGCAAAGGCTTCTACCGGGGAGAGATCTAACTGCGATGACATTGGTGCTCATTTTAATGGACTCGGTCCATTATTTAAAAATTGTCAAAGAAAGAAAGAAAAGAAATACAATTTGGAAACGGTGTTAGGTACAGCCTTTTAGAGCAACTGAAATTGTAATAACCAAAATCATTGATTATAAAATTTATGAAAACTATCGACTCATTGAGCTACACATATTCATATTCTATTAGGGCCGTATTCATATACATTTTTAACGCGGGCTTTCGATGGATTATCAGCGTTTTTCGTATTCATAAACCAGTGTTAGCGATAGGATATGATTTGAGTTCTGTACTAGTAACCAGTGGATAGCCGGGGCTAGCTTAGTACGCTCGTAGCGCGTGCTGCGAAATGTCTATGAATAGCACCCTAAATGTCTACAGCGGTTCTTTTGCAGCAGGTAACATCTACAAACAAGTATTTTTAAATATTAGATTAAATACAACAACAACCAAATTTCTTGGCTTAAAAATCGATAATGTGTTAAATTGGAAAAATCATATTGAAGAAATTACCCCCAAACTAAATTCAGCTTGTTTTGCTAGTAGATCTATGCAAAAGATAGTAAATATCAATACCTTAAAAACAATATACTTTGCATACTTCCACTCGGTAATGAGTTTTGGAATAATATTCTGGGAAAATTCCACAGATAGTAACAGTATATTCCTATTACAAAAAAAAAGTAATTAGAATAATAGTAGGTGCCAAATCTAGGGAATCCTGTAGAACTATGTTAAAAAACTACAAATAATGCCCATGGCTTGTCAGTATATCTTTTCATTAATAATCTTCCTCTCGTGAAAACTTTGTAACTAATTCAACAGTAGTCCGTTGTCCATTAACTTCTATATTCTTGAGTCACTTTTCTGACAGATTTGTTATCCTACAACGGTACCAGCTTCTGATTTTTGATGCGAAGAATTCGATGATGCCCAGTTCAGCAGGTTTGCAGTGAAAGACTTACCCTTGGGTAGAACATTATGTGCGCCTTTATCTGTATGTATACAACAGCGGTGAGCAAAGCGGATGTCCTGATTACATCGTGTAATCACAGACATTCAAACGGGTACGAGGCGTTTCCTGTACATTCCTCTGTGTTTCTTTCACTTACTGAAAACAAGCAGTGGCGGTATCATGTCGCTCTACAAACTCTGTCTCTACAAGCAGTAAGAGGTGGTTTCGTAAAGAATGAGAAGGAGAACTTTTTTGTTGTTCTGTCGGACAAAATGTAATATGTTTACTTTCCTCAACGGTTCAATTAGGAGTATATAGAAAATAATGTACTACTACTTACTACTTACTTACTACTTACTACTACTACTTACTACTACTACTTACTACTACTACTACTTACTACTACTACTTACTTACTACTACTACGACTTACTTACTACTACTACGACTTACTTACTACTACTACGACTTACTTACTACTACTACTACTTACTTACTACTACTACTACTACTTACTTACTACTACTACTTACTTACTACTACTACTACTACTACTACTTACTTACTACTACTTACTACTTACTACTTACTTACTACTTCTTACTTACTACTATTTACTACTACTTACTTACTACTTACTTACTACTACTTACTTACTACTTACTTACTACTAACTACTACTTACTTACTACTACTTACTTACTATTTACTACTACTTACTACTTACTTACTTACTTACTACTTACTTACTACTACTTACTTATTACTTACTTACTACTTACTTATTACTTACTTACTACTTACTACTACTTACTTACTACTACTAACTTACTACTTACTTACTACTACTTACTTACTACTTACTTACTACTACTTACTTAATACTACTTACTTAATACTACTTACTTACTACTACTTACTACTTACACTTACTTAATACTACTTACTTACTACTACTTACTACTTACACTTACTTACTACTTACTACTACTTACTTACACTTACTTACTACTACTTACTTACTACTTACTACTTACTTACTACTACTTACTTAATACTACTTACTTATTACTTACTACTTACTTACTACTTACTACTACTTACTTACTACTTACTACTACTTACTTACTACTTACTATTACTTACTTACTACTTACTACTACTTACTACTACTTACTACTTACTACTACTTACTTACTACTACTTACTTACTATTTACTACTACTTACTACTTACTTACTTACTACTACTTACTACTACTTACTTACTACTTACTACTTACTTATTACTTACTACTTACTTATTACTTACTTACTACTACTTACTTATTACTTACTTACTACTTCCTACTACTTACTTACTACTACTTACTACTACTTACTTAATACTACTTACTTAATACTACTTACTTACTACTACTTACTACTTACACTTACTTACTACTTACTAACACTTACTTACTACTTACTACTACTTACTACTACTTACTACTTACTACTTACTACTTACTACTTACTACTTACTACTTACTACTTACTACTACTACTACTACTACTACTACTACTACTACTACTACTACTACTACTACTACTACTATTATTATTATTATTATTATTATTATTATTGACCACTAAGTATGTGTTTCTATAATTCTTCTGTACATGCATGAATATAGATATATTTAGATCTTCTCCCTAGAAGGATGAAATTATTAGGTTTTATCTCAATTTTAATCTTCTTAATCTTTAGATGAGGGTAACCATTTATTAGTTATTCATTTAATAATAATATTGTAGAAAAACTGATTCAGTATTATGTACCAACGAACTGTTAAACGCCAGGAATTGACATGTCTTAAATCATAGCCAGGAAGAGAAAGATGAGATAAATAAATGTAAGGAAATCAGCTACCTAATGGGGTCTGAAATATCTCGTGCTCTAAAGCCTTTTAATAGAACAGAATTTCTCAAAAGAGTAATGATTAAAATAGATTAAATAACTTGTCCATAAGAAGTTTTTAACTTTGGAAAAGTACGAATTTCTCGTCCAAGTAGGCCTATCGAGAGAAGAATTTAGAAAATTTCTGATTATATTAAAGAGGAAGATAAGAAAAAGAAGCAAGAAAAATCTATATTAATCACTGGCTCTTGATGACAGTAGTGACATTACTGATACAGCAAAGTTTGAGATTTTTATCCCCGAGAACCACCACTGGTTGTAGTTTTCGTGTCAAGTACTTTTTCTCCGTCTCCTTGGTTCATAGACTGTCTGTCCCATGTAATCATTGTGGCTCGAGTTTTGGTCACCGCTGGAATACAAGAATCGAATCCAAATACTATCAGAGCTGCGCTCGAAACTATGCATGTACAGGACATCATTTTATTTTTACTTCAATTTTTATTGTACCTGAGTTTTTTAATGTACTTCACTCCCACCCCTTCTACTAATGAAGTTCAACCGTTCTCCACACAGATCTAAGACCGCATATGCAGTCATAGTAGCCTTACCGTCACAGTACGTTCCAAAAATATGTTCGCGTTTTCCAATGACGAAAGAGCTTTCAATATTGCACAGGTACTGTCGTCCGTTTGCCTACGACGCATTCCGGTTTTCCCCACCAGCTTCTATTCGCCTCTCTGTAAAGGCTGTCTTAGCTTTTTTCTGAGAATATTAATTTCTGTTACGAATTGGACATCTACGCAATATTATACAACTGTTTAAAATAACTTAAATAAAAAGGCCTCGTTAAGTAATTAACTGTCACGTGATTCCCCCACCCCCTTTCTACGATCCTGCGACATAAACACTTGGACGGACAGTAGATAGCATGTTTGAGTAATTTTATCTTTTCGGATCGAGCAGAAGTGAAGATTGAATTTACAATACGTACGGTACTCTTTTACAGAGTAGGTACAGAATTATTTCAACACTGATAATGAATACGTCCACATGGACAGCTCAGTTCGTGAGTAAAAACACTTATTGTTAATACAGTACTGTATTCTGATTAAACAAAAACCTAAAGAAAATTATCAAACTCAAAAGCGTGATATTTACTAGTTTACGTAAATGGATGAACTAATTTTCTTCCCTCCTATAACTAGTAAAGTGATTTGTTTGTATATTAAGCCATCGAACTCCAGTCGGGGAAGGGAGTAGCAACCGTTGATCCAAAGGTATAGCCAGGTTAATATCAGAAATGTTAGTAAAAATAAAATGATATCCCTGTATAACGGATAGCACATTACTATACTTCAGAGTGTGTTCCAAATTTCGAACCACCCGTTAACAAGTTAGATAAACTGCTACATCCATTTCGCAGTACTAAGTCTGCTCACAGAAGCGGACCGAGAGGGGTTCTGTAACAAAAACCTTCAACCCAAAACACTGTCTCTCCTATCAGGTTTTCAAATTTAGTTTTTTTTTTCTGTAGAGATTTCAAAAGAAATGTGTCACATTTCTGAACATAATACCTCCTTTCACAAGTATTTTTGCTGGAAACAATACGTATGAGCAGATAAAACTGTATCTATGTACCCAGCTGTGTAGCTGCATTTCTAGAGAGAGATCCAACATATTTCGTGATTAAAATGTTCCTTGAATGTGACAGCTTTCTATATAAAGAGGCTTGTTATGCTTTGTTTTAAATTTCCTCTACCCTGAGGAAGTAATGTTTCCGTTATCTTTCCGTATGTCAAAACTCATAATACTGACATCCTGACGGTTTAATAATGTCATTATATTCCATTACTTGTGACAGTTGTTCGATGTCTAGTATTATGTTAACCTATTCCTTTAATAAAAATGTTATATTCTTCGGAACTACGGAGTGAAGATAAAATTATTACTATCTTTACTAGGAACAAAATAGTAAATTAATAGAAACTACTCATTTGTGAGGCATAAATTTGTATTAGTAAATTTTTCGCAAGTCATAAGCACTAGTAATTTCTAATACTTTAATTCGTTCCCCAACTAATTGTTGCATAAAATGTGTCAACAGCAATCTCACTAGAGGTTTTGATTTATCTAGAGAAAATGAAAACTCGAGTGGGATTTAATTGACTATTACACGATTATTAGAAAGTATATAAAGATTAGAAGTAGGCCTAACGAAGTACTCTAATACAATAAAATATTAATTGACTTACTAAAATACAACTGTCTTCAAATGTATTATTGCACCATTTCAACATTACGCTAGATGACAGTAGTGTTTTACGATTATGTTTTCTTGTTATCAGTTGTGCCAACTATAGTATCTTCATTGAACTCTGTGGACGATTACTAGTCAAGAAGGCTTTGTTGATTCAGTTTCATTTTTATTAAAACATTAGCATTCCACTTCAATCATCCGGATCCCAGTAATCAACGTTACTTGACAGATGATTTTCAATAAATCTTAGTGTTAAACAATCTCTAATACGTGACTATCCATAATATCACACAGCAGAAGCTATAACATAACCAAAATATAATAAACAAGTGTTTGAAAAGTTATAATTAGGAACGATGAAATAAGAAAATTTTAATTAACGATGATAAAATAATAAATAAACATGAATCATTTTAAAAGAAACAATTATTGAAAGTACAGTTTTCAAATTTGAATGTTTTAGTGGTTGGTGGTTCAGTTGATGTTATATTGGACGTGTGCGTAAAAGAAGTGGAACTGGTTGATGTGCATGGTGTATCCCTAAACTTATTCAGGATTTCCGAATGGTGCTCTTCATTTATTTGTAAACAGGATTTCAGGGAAGATGCATAGCTATGACCAGTGATCTTTATTAATTCTTGTTCTTGAATCACAATGCGAGTCATATTTGAAAGTGCTGTGCATCGACTGGTATGGTTTTTAATTTATTGTTTTTTCTTTTTTGACGTCCAGATCAGTGCAGTTTGAAATGTTGGCAAACAAAGAAGCAAATTCAAGGGTAGTGATAAAAATGAACAAATGCTAGGGAAGCGATAAAATTAAACAAATGCTAGGGACGCGATAAAATTGTGCGATAAGCAGCCATGATTGGTTGAAAGACGTCCTTTCGTATCGTTTTATTGGTCAAAAGTAGTATGACGTAGTAAAAGTGTAATAGTCACATTAAAATAGCTAGACTCGCAAACACGTTTTCTACCAATGTTTTGTCCCTGGTAAACTCAATTACAAGTGCAGAAATAATGTTTTAAATGTAATAGGACTTCATTTTCAAGTAGTGACAGTGAAGGAAGCTGGACACTGCAACTTGTACTGCCGATCAGTCCTAATGAAATGGAGGAGTACACGAGAGCGGAATAAGCAGACCTGAGTTTCGAGTATGGATGAGCCAATGGGAACAGTAGACAAGCTCACAGATTGTATCGGTCAAGTACCCACGTAGGAGACATCCGGCCCATACCATTTTTCCACGACTGTTCCAAAAGTTAAGGGAAGGATGGCACGTGGTGCCAAATTACAATTCCATTTCCACACAACTATTTTTGCTTATAACTTTCGACTCATTCATTTCCGGATCATGGTTCCTTATCTCAAATTGATACATGTACCCTTCGCCATCATCCCTGAAAGTTTGTAACACCAATTCTGAAACACCCTGTATATCTTCTTTACATTGTGGCCTGTAATGACTGGCTGGTTTTTCGGGAACCTAGTCAGGAACGGAACCTTACACCTAAGTTTATATTGAACAATTGTGAACTCTACTGGGTGTTCATTTCAAAGTGTGTCATGACGTCACTGTTGATGAGTCAGCGATTTGAAGCGAGTTTCAGCTTTTGTGTCAGAGAAGTTGCCTATTACTCAAGGCGTTCAATCTGAACTTGAGAACGTGTACGGTATAACTTGAACGTCGTGGCAACAGATGGCGGTCTGCACGGTCTGTGTGATACCATAACCTCTTTCGAACTGTGTTTTGCGCGGGCAAGTCGTACGCAGGGTATATGTTACCATCGGTTGCGTAAGGCAACATTCCACGATACAAATCAAATGCTCCGTGTCCATGTTGACCGTCCAAGTTAATGACAACAAATACGTAAGTAATCGTCTTAACCCTCTCCCCATATCCCAACAGTAAGAAAAACTCACCTCAGTATATGTTTCGAAATAATTCACATTCCTGCCACTACCGGCGTTACCATAGGTATCGGTAAGTACTCTTCTGAATGAACGCCGTACTTGCTAGGCAACTTCTCTGGCACATAAGTAATACACCTCTGCGGAAGTGTAGGGAGATTGAATTCTCTAGGCTCATCGACTAGCCACGTGACAGCATACAGCCGTGACACACTTTGAACTGAACACCCAGTATGTGCGATGCTTGTTTCAGACAGACTGGGGACATAAGTGGTAACTGTGAATCCGACGCTGATATGTGGGTCATCATGCCTCAGTCCTAACAGAGTCAGGTCCCATCCCCTGAAGCCCCAACTTCTCCATTATTAAATATTGCGGATAATTGCAGAATTAAATAGGAAAACAAAAGTACATCGAGGAAAGTCCTCTGGAATGTCTGCTTTGTAGATCAGGAATTCCATCACGACATTGCCCGGGATTGAATTCGGCCCTCCCAGATGAAATACCATCACAGTAGAGCTTAACCACAGAAACCCAAATACACTGTAACGTGGACAAATTTATGTTCATTTTTTGGTTATTAAAATCGCATTTATTTTTATCTGGTTGCATTGTTTGTTATGCTATATTCCAGGTATCCATTAATCTAATCACAATGCATAGAATATTTTTGTCCATCCTCGCGTTTTAACAAATTGATCCGATGAATAGAATTTTGCAGTATTTCTCCCATATATTTAATTAAATATACCACAGGCTTGATTTTGTGTTTCTGCGTAGCAAAGCAATTTGATTAAATGAGTTATTTCCTGTATCAAATACCAAACATATTTCCACGTTTATTTCATAACTACGTTTATTTTGAGCTATGGAAATAGAGTGTAATTGTTATGTAGTCCTACTATTGAACGTTTCTAGTATGCGACACAAAGATTTGCACAAATGTTTGAACATTTTAAGTAACAAATTTATTTATTTATTTATTTATTTATTTACTAGCCGTACCCTTGCGCTCCGCTGCAACTGTTAGAAATAAATATAAAGTAATTACATAATTAAAATGGGACGTTTGATCCAGGGAACATTCGTGTTTGATAGAAGGATAAATCGTTTAATATGTTACCTAATTTAAATTGTATTTAAATAATTAAAATGCGATCATTTTGGTCCAGAGAGCACTCATTTGGTGCAATGACAATTCCTTTAACATATTTCTTAATATTTATTACATGCAACCATAGTTTAATGAAGACTGACATATCATTTAGTTTTAATGTGTATACTTCATATTACTTGCTATATGTTTCCATTGAATTATGGTAATAACTTAATTTTAACCCTTGTTTTCTACGTCTTCAGTAAATGGGGCTTGGCCCTCTATGGTTCTGAACCCTTCAAATAACTTAAATAGTGATACAGCATAAACAGTGATATGCAGTATTATATTTATTTCTTTCGAAAATTTAAAAATTCACGATCTCCTATGTACAATGCCATGGAATGAATAAATGTGTTTTTTCTTCCGACTCAAATATTTTATATTTTGCACATAGGAGTTACTGCAGGAACAACAACGCTATAATCTGAGGTGGCAGTGAAAATGTATTGTATTGTTATTTTAAAAGTGTTGTATATCCTTAAATTTTACTCAGAAGTTACTGTAATAACATTATAGAATTATGTCCATCTAGAGGAACTACACTTTCAAAAAGTGAAATAATAATTATTAAACAATTAATTAGCTTTCGATATCACTTCATACAAACACAGAAACATTCTCTGTAGGCTATGTTTAATAGCTTTCGATTGTTGTTGTCCAAAGCTCCTTAGATTAGATTAGATTAGATTAGATTAGATTAGATTAGATTAGATTTATTTATTTAACCTGGTAGAGATAAGGCCGTCAGGCCTTCTCTGCCCCTCTACCAGACGAAGTCATTTTTTTTTATTTCAATACAGCGCCTTACACGGTGTTGTTATTGTAATTTTAAAACTCATTTATCACATTAAATATCAGTCCTATAAAAATTTTGTATAGAATGAGACTTATCGGAAATCATTTTAAAGAACCTTTTGTTATGTAATATTTTTCATGAAAATTAATAATAAGGGACATATTTCGATTTAATTAATTCAGGTCCCCTTATAACCCCCCTTTCAAATAAAGTATTTTGAATGCCGTATAGCCTAAAATCTAAGTTACGACGAACTTAATTTATATTCCAATTTTCATATAAATCGGTTCAGCCATTATCGCGTGAAAAGGTAACAAACATCTAGACAGACAGACATGCAAACAAAAATTTCAAAAAAGCTATTTACGGTTTCAGGATGGTTAATTATACATGTTAACACCAATTATTTTTGGAAAATCGAAATTAACAGAAAAATTTTGGCTACAGATTTATTATTAGTATTTATTTATTTATTTACCTATTTATTTATTTATTTATTTAATTTATCTATCTATCTATCTATCTATCTATCTATCTATCTATCTATCTATCTATCTATCTATCTATCTATCTATCTATCTATCTATCTATCTATCTATCTATCTATCTATCTATCTATCTATCTATCTATCTATCTATCTATCTATCTATCTATCTATCTATCTATCTATCTATCTATCTATCCATCTATCCATCTATCCATCTATCCATCTATCCATCTATTCCATCTATCCATCTATCCATCTATCCATCCATCCATCCATCCATCCATCCATCCATCCATCCATCCATCCATCCATCCATCTATTTATTTATTTATTCATTCACTCATTCACTCACTCAGTCACTCATTCACTAATTCACTCACACACTCATTTATTTATTTATTTATTTTATTGCTAGTAAATTTCAAATGAATACAAATTAATAAATACAATGAAAGATATACTAGCCCACTTCTGAATGAGTAAGACTCGTCTGAGGAGGGGATTCCAGTACAGACAAAGATAAACTTAAAATTGGGAGTGAATACAGATTAAAAAGTGTTTAATATGTTAAAAACCAAACTATGCAGAAAATACAACTTTTAACTTTTTTTTTTTATTAATTTGGAGAGAATTTGTGGTTAAAATAATATTAGAATAAAATTTGTATTTACATATTCACCGTTGCAAACTACTGTATGTTCAAATTTCTCTTTCATTCAGCTGTCGTTTATCCAGCGTTGCCAGATCATGTAAATTGAAGTCAATTTTTCTCGAAAATTAGAGACTGCGCGCAATTTTCGGAAAGAATAATTTGGATATAGTTTGCAATGACAAATTTCGTGGTGGCTTGCGTATTATGGTTGATACTATATATATATATATATATATATATATATATATATATATTTGCGGTGAATTATTATAATCGCGGTTGTACTGTATCACGTTTGTTTAATAATGAAACTTAAGAATTAATTTGATCTTATTTTCAGATTAATTTCGTGCTTTTGCATTAGTTGTGAAGTACCTTCCTGTAATACTATTCATGTATTCAAATAATACTGCGTTGAAAATCACTGTTAAATCGTTGTCTGGTCTCTGTAAGGAACTTCATGAGCCGGGCCGTTTTTTGTTCCTATTACATTACGCTCACATCACGAGTCACTATGTCTTGCAGCGTATTCGGGGTTGAAAGCGGTAAATGATTCAATAGGGATATCCTGAACCAGCACCAACAGATAGCGCACATGTACAGCTGTCAAAAAAAAAAGTGGCCGCACTCGTGAACAGCGAATATTTTCAAAGTCCACTTCGGGTCGCGGCGATGTTACACGATGCATGTGCTTGTACAAGCAGTTCCCGAACTATGAAAGTGTTCCATGTCTGCGCCTCGTAGGCCAGCGGTAGAGTGCTTGTTTAGTGATTCAAAGGTTGTGGGTTCGGGCCTTCCTTCAAGTTTTCATTTTATTTTTTAGTCGTTCTTTAGCGATGTAAATGCTATTCAAATTATCATTTATATCCAGTTATCGTTCTTTATGGATATCATGTTATTTATATTTTGTTATCGTTCTTTAGAGATATGAATAAAATTCAAGTCATCATTTGTATTCTGTTATAGTTTTATAATGATATGAATAACAATTATTATTATTGTAACTCCTATGGTGGTTAGCCCTATTTTACATATGATTGTTAGGGCTATAGTTTCATACATAAAAAAGATAGGCATAAAGAGAAATAGAAAAGAAAATTAAATTAGCTTAAGCGATGTAAACAAAACATAAACAAACTGTAAATTAGGCATTGCGATTGCAAAATAAATATCAGGTATCAAAATAAATATCAGGTAAACATTAACAACACACATACGTAACACTTCTATAACACAAATACGCAGCTTTCCGTACCATACATCATAAATTAATACACAATAGTCATACAAACACAATCAAACTATAATTACGACATTGCGACGACATCAAGCATCACATAACTGACTCACATACATAACAAATCAAGCATTCGTTACAACACATACACTTCAACATAGTAACCACACTTTTAAAAGTTACAAATTTGGCTCCAAGAAGAATAAATAGGACACTGTTACTAATTACTATTCTTCTACAATTTCTTAAATACATCTGTAATAAATCTGTGAAATTCCGATATGAATAATATTCACGTTTTTTATATTGTTATCGTTCTTTAGCGATATAGATAATATTCAAGTTATCATTTATATTCTGTTTTCCTTCATTAGCATTATAAAATAATATTCAAGTTATTTATATTGTTATTGTTCTTTCGAAATATAAATAATCTGTATTTTATGCAAGTAATTATTATAACACAAATAACCATCTTTCTTTGTAAAATAGGTTATTTTATTTAGTTAATTAAATAAGTATTATATAATATCTTATATTAATTAAACAAACCGATATTTATCATTTATATTCTGTTATCTTTCTTTAGTGATACTGTATAAATAATATTCAAGTTATTTATATTGTAATCGTTCTTTAGCGATATAAATAACATAAATTTAATATTAGGTTTGGAAAAATCCAGTTGCATAATACTGGTATTAGTTTTTCTTTTTGTATTATTACATTATACTATCTTGAACCACAATAAAATGAAAAGGAGTAACGAGGAATTGAACCTGAGACGTTGACATCTAAATTTCGACGTTCGTCCGATGAGCTGCGAGGGCAAAAGTGTGGAAACATTTTCGGAAAAATTGGCCCAATCACACTTTAAGATTTTCTGATGATTCGTAGAAGCTAGCCCAGGATGCGGGGGGCAAAGGCTAATTGAGATTTCCCGGTCTCTGATCGGGTCAAACATCCTGATAGAATTAATATTTAACCCTTGCCGTGACTTTCGGTGAAGTCCGGAGGGCCCAATTAGTCAAATCCACTCTCCTCATCTCCACGCTTGGGTCCCCTGGAATTTAATAAGATGCGAAAGAGATAGTGGTATGCGGAAAGCAACGGGATGTTACCGCATTTAGGCCTATCCTTCCCAAGAAAAACTGCAAACATGAACAAAGGAAGCTTTTAATAGAAGAAGAAGGATATTCTGCGGACCTCTGGAAAAAGAACTAAGGAAGAGACTAGTGAAGTGCTTTGTGTGGAGTGTGGCATTGTATGGGGAAGGAACATGGACATTACGACGAAATGAAGAGAAACGAATTGAAGCATTTGAAATGTGGATGTGGTGAAGAACGGTGCGTGTGAAGTGGACAGACAGAATAAGAAATAAAATTGTGTTTGAAAAAGTGAGTGAAGAAAGAATGATGCTGAAACTGATTAGAAAGAGAAAAAGGAATTTGTTGGGTCTCTGGTTGAAAAGAATAATAGACGACATTAGGATATGTGGATCATATGCGGAGACTAAGAGGAAGGCAGAAAATAGGAAAGATTGGAGATTGCTGGGTTTGCAATGAAAGACTTGCCCATGGACAGAACACTTATGTGTGTATGTTCAGAATGCCTGGAATATCGTGTCTAAGAACAGTCGCTATTTGCAAAGACAAGTCAATTCCATGCCCATTCGACTCCAAGATGATCGAGATAAGAGGAAGATAGACTAAATATTGAATTGTGGCTTTTTGTTTTGTTTTTTGAACGCTTAATTGTTTCAATGTTTTAAGGCCGACGCCAGTAAATTAGTTTTGTTTATGCCACGAAAGATATTTTATTGAGAATAAAATCTTTTTTCTTTCCATTTGCAGCCACAATATCATAATGATAAAGTCATGGCATAATATATTAATAAATCTGATGTTAATTACTAAAATAATCGTAAAAGAGAAAGGAGCCATTATGTATAGTTTGTGTCTCTCAAAAACAGAACAAAAAAGGACATAAAAAGCACGAGGTTGTAGTCGAACGCAGGACCTCAAGAATAAGAGGCCTGAACGCTACCATTACGCTATCGAATCACAGAGGGAATACTTCAATTATAACTGTAGATATCAGGCAACGTGGTCCAACAACATGTAACATCGCCTGTCTCCGAATTATAGCGAAGATACCCGAAGGGAACATTGTTTCAGGAGAGCGGCCACTTTTTCTTTTGACAGCTGTACTTTGGGGGATGCGCTTTGCGTGTGCATTTGTTTTCCGGTATATAAACATTGAGAATTTACGTAGTGTATTAGTATATTAAGTACTCTTAAAAACAACTCAAAATGCCAAATTTGTATTATGTTCCTATATGTAAAAACCAGGGAAAGCTTTTTATCTTCATTCAGGTCCCGAAATATTCTGAATATATGCTTTAATCCTTAAAAAATAGAACTAATTAAATTGCGCTTCGAAAGTGCTAGCTATTAAACAAAAGTGTCTACTTCAAGTAAGGAATTACTGCTACAGTTTCATTTTGGAAGAGGGGAGAGAAAAATTAATAAAAACATATGCAACTTCAACAGCAAGCTATTTACCTTAGATCCCTTAAATTATATGCAGTAGTTGTAGGAGTCTCCGAAGTTTACGCCTGCAGTAAACTCTCGATAAAGTGTGACGTTTATTATCCAGGACGATCCGTAGTGAAATGCATTTTGTGAATAATGTTTTTAATGTACTCTAGACTAATTATTAAAACCATGTTCTATCTTCAAATTTTCAAAATAATACTACATAGTATTCAAAATTCCATGTCCTTAACCTACAAAACACAGGAATAATCGTGATACCACTGCGATAATATTATATCATCCTATCAAACTTTGCATTTGATCTTTCTACAACTATAGAAAAAATACGAGGAATTCAATCTCGATAGTCCCTTCTCCATAAAAAGCACATTGGTGGCTCCATATCCTGTTTTTAGCGTACGGTACTAAAATACCTATGATTAAAGAGTCAAGATCCACCTTCGACAAAGTTTCTATTTTTTTTATTCGTGCATCTCGTTCTCAAAGTTCTCGTTTAGGTTAATGGACATTCAATTTACTCGTATCTACAGTATATTCTGCATACTGCAGATTTCCCCACCCATTTCTTAATAGGAATCGCTCAGTATTATACAGGTTTGCGCTATTATTTATTGTAAATTAAATTATGAGGTAAGGAAATACTGAATATACAAGATTTTAAAACATACGGGGCATAATTTCAGGTATGTATTTCCCACATGTAGACAATCAAAATAGTTCATTACAACATGTGTCCGGAAATGCTTTATTTCCGAGTTATGGCTTTCACAACATTGAAATTCACCGGAACGTTTTTCTTTCCGCAGGTCGTTGCCGTCAAAGGAGACATTAAGAGGGCACTCTGAAAGTTCATTCCGAGGCGAAGGTTACGTTCAGTGTTGTGTAGGCGTACTTGGATCGATGGTTTCCTGATCGATGGATAGGTAGAGGTGGCCCAATTGCTTGGCCTCCACGCTCACCTGATCTGAACCCTCTCGATTTCTACTTGTGGGGCCATTTAAAATCATTGGTTTATTCGTCTCCGGTGCCTGATTTGGAATCCCTTCGGAATCGAATTGTGGCATGTTCTGAGGACATACGCAATACTCCTGGAGTTTGGGATCGTGTTCGCAGGTCAATGAGACATCGATGTGAGGTCTGTATTCAAGCAGGAGGTGGACATTTTGAACATCTTCTGTAATGACAACGACCTGCGGAAAGAAAAACGTTCCGGTGAATTTCAATGTTGTGAAGGCCATAACTCGGAAATGAAGCATTTTTGGACACATGTTGTAATGAACTATTTTGATTGTCTACATGTGGGAAATACATACCTGAAATTATGCCCCGTATTTTTTAAACAACCTGTACGAAATTATCCTAGGATATACAAAATAATTATAAATATAATTTTGACACGCAGAGAAAACCAACATGCAGGAAAACTTAATCAACTGTAGCATATGACATAATATAGTCCTGCAACATGTTGCGCCGCATGGAACGCTTCTGCCATCTAACGGTAAAACTTTGCATAAGATATCCCTATTTAGTGCAATGATTTATTTGAAAAAAAAAATGTATTTATCCGTTAATTATTTTCGAAACAGTTTGTGAATTTAAGTAGGGAAAAATGTGCGGGGCAGGCAGCTTTCTGTGTGTCCTGGTAAGCACATTTGATAGAGCATTCCTCCGCAAGAACAATGCCGCGCCTGAGACTGACAACCCGTTATCGCAGAACATTCGAGATTGAGCAGGTGGATGCAGCACAATAGACTGGGCAGCGGTAATCCATGTGCTGCCCCCGTCTCATATTCATACGAAAGCCGTTACGTAATATTTATAACAAAAGAGCCAGGCTGTGAGTTTAAAATTCTAGACCTCGCAGTACACCTGCATTGTTAACCATTCCAGTTCCGAATATCCGACAGAATAATCTGAAAATAATTTCAGAGGACAGTGGACGAAATAATAGTCGATTTTGAAAGAAAACAATAAAGAAAGAAAAAAGGAAAGAAAGAAAGTAGGGAATAAAGAAATAAAAAAGAGCAGAAAGAAAAAAAGAAGAAAGAAAGAAAAAAGGAGAAATGAGGGAAAGAAAGAAAGAACGAGAGGAAAAAGAAGGAAAGTAAAAGAAAGGAAAAAGAAACAAAGAAATGAAAATGAGGAAGAAGAAAAAAAGAAAAAAGAAAGAAATGAAAGAAACAAGAAAAGAAAGAAACATAGAAAGAAACAAAGGAAAAATTAAGAAAAAAGGATGAGAGGAAAAAAGGAAAAGAGAAAGATAAAAGGATGAGAGGAAGAAAGGAAAAAGAGAAGAAAAAAGAAATAAAGGAAAAAGAAAGAGAAGGAAAGAAAGAGAGAAAGAAAAGAAAAAATTAAAGAAAACAGAAAAGAAGAAAGAATGAAAGAAGGAGAAAAGAAAAATTCAAGAAGAAAATAAAGAAAACAAGAAAGAAGAATGAAAGAAAGAAGGAAAGAAGGAAAAAAGGAAAGAAGGAAAAAAGGAAAGAAGGAAAGAAAGAAAGAAAGAAAGAAAGAAAGAAGGAAAGAAAGAAAGAATGAAAGAAATTAGGAAAAATGTAAGGAAAGAAAGGAAAAAGTAAAGAAAGAAAGAAGGAAAGAAGGAAAGAAGGAAAAAAGGAAAGAAGGAAAGAAAGAAAGAAAGAATGAAAGAAAGAAGGAAAGAAGTAAAAAAAGAAGGAAAGAAAGAAAAAAGGAAAGAAGTAAAGAAAGAAAGAAGGAAAGAAAGAAGGAAAGAAGGAAAGAAAGAAGGAAAGAAAGAAGGAAAGAAAGAAAGAAAGAAGGAAAGAAGTAAAGAAAGAAAGAAGGAAAGAAGGAAAGAAAGAAGGAAAGAAGGAAAAAAGGTAAAAAAAGGAAAGGAAAAAAGGAAAGAAAGAAAGAAAGAAAGAAAGAAAGAAGGAAAGTTGGAAAAAAGGAAAGAAGGAAAGAAAGAAGGAAAGAAGTAAAGAAAGAAAGGAAGGAAAGAAGGAAAAAAGGAAAGTAAAGAAAGAAAGGAAAGAAAGAAGGAAAGAAAGAAGGAAAGAAGGAAGGAAAGAAGGAAGGAAAGAAGGAAGGAAAGAAGGAAAGAGAGAATGAAAGAAGTAAAGAAGGAAAGAAGGAAAGAAAGAAGGAAAAAAGGAAAGAAGGAAAGAAAGAAAGAAGGAAAGAAAGAAAGAAAGAAGGAAAGAAAGAAAGAAGGAAAGAAGGAAAGAAGTAAAGAAAGAAAGAAAGAAGGAAAGAAAGAAAGAAAGAAGGAAGGAAAGAAGGAAAGAAGTAAAGAAAGAAAGGAAAGAAAGAAGGAAAGAAAGAAGGAAAGAAGGAAGGAAAGAAGGAAAGAGAGAATGAAAGAAGTAAAGAAGGAAAGAAGGAAAGAAAGAAGGAAAAAAGGAAAGAAGGAAAGAAAGAAAGAAAGAAGGGAAGAAGTAAAGAAGGAAAGAAAGAAAGAAAGAAGGAAGGAAAGAAGGAAAAAAGGAAAGAAGGAAAGAAAGAAAGAAAGAAAGAAAGAAAGAAAGAAGGAAAAAGGAAAAAGGAAAGGACAGAAAGAAAGAAGGAAAGAAGGAAAGAAAGAAAGAAGGAAAGAAGGGAAGAGAGATAGAAAGAAAGAAAGAAAGAAGGAAAGAAGGAAAGAAAGAGACCTACAAAGACTTTCAGATATTAAGGAAAATAAAAAGAGTTAACTTTGTGTAGTAAAATTTACGAGTTATTATAAATTAATAATAATAATAATAATAATAATAATAATAATAATAATAATAATAATAAATTTTGAGAATTCAGGCTTCTTGTGTAGACCGTTGCACGTGTGTTAGCTACTCTAGCCGTCGTCGTCTTCTTAACAAACATTGGACCGACTGGCCTGTTACGGGCTCAAACTAGAATTTTCAGTCCATCTCTTCTTCGGACGACTCAGAGACCTTTTGCCATGCGGATGGTAATGAAACAGTGCTTTTGGAATTCTGCATCGATCCATTCGATCGAGATGACCCTTCCACTGAAGTTGATATTTGCCGAAGTTTTGAAGTTCTTGCATTATGTCCTCATTTTTTTATGATCCCAGCGAGTATAAAGAGCTGTTGCTCTCATCTCACTTGCTGTTATTCTACTGACATCTTTATTCTTCACAGTCCACGCTTCGCTACCATAGCTTAATACTGGCTCTGCTAAGGTTTTATACAAGCCTATTGTTGTGTGTCTTTGTACTAGTGAAGGTTTCATAATTTTATTAATGATGCCCATTGTTTTATTATAAGCTACTGTAGTAAAAAATCATATTCTAAGATTTCTTGCGAAATAATAGAGTCTGGAAAACATTTGCGAAACTTATACTGAAAAAGCAGCAATGAGAAATGTTATATCACAATGGTTTGATTC
This sequence comes from Periplaneta americana, assembly GCF_040183065.1. Lineage (NCBI taxonomy): Eukaryota > Metazoa > Arthropoda > Insecta > Blattodea > Blattidae > Periplaneta > Periplaneta americana. Next base: position 219,223,126 of record NC_091117.1, read on the forward strand.
ACGTTGTATTTCTGATATCATTGCTACATTATCTCCATTAAAAGCTTTATTTCCTTCCCGGAGTAAGACATGCTAAAGATTTTATCACCTTTTAAAATCGATAGATGTCACCAGGGTTCGAAATAGAGATCATAAGTTCTAACGGCACGTCAAAACAGCGGTTGTAAGACAATCAGCGAATCTTTATTATACAGGGACGTCACTTTATTTTTACCAATATTTTTAACATTAACCTGGTTATACTCGGAAACACTGTTACCCCCTTCCATTACAGGAGTTTGGTGTTACTAGTGCAATATGTAAACAAATCATTTTACTAGCTATAGGAGGAGAGAAAAGTAGCGTATCCATTATGTTATAGGGAAATGCGATATTACGATTTTCAGTTTGTTTATTACTTTCACGGTATTTTATCAAAATACAGTAGAGTAGTAACAGTTTTTTTTTTCACAAACTCAACTCTTCAGGCGGTTGTATTCATTAGCCTATATAATGACTACTTTATTCTGCATATTACCGTACTTTCGATAACTCTAATTTGACTTCTGCTCTGTCCACACAGATAAAGTTATTCAGTCGTGCTACACACCGTACCTGTGCGAAATAAGCAGGGCCAGGTGTTTATGCAGACCGCGAAAATCACGACATAATAGATTTACAATAGATTTTTACTAATCTTTACGAATTAAGTGATTCTGATTAATAATATGCGGATAAAATAATCACGACAAATCGCGAAATTGAGTTCTAATAGCGAAATATGAACACTTTCGCACATTATTATTGTGTCGTTTTATAGCGAATTTCATATTCTGAGTTCTTTTTCCGGACTATTTTTTCTTTTGAATTTGTTATAATATTGAAGGAGGCCACATTTCATGGTATTCCAGGTGTTTTGATTACATTAGTGAACAAAAAAGACGGAGAATTCAATATTTCGCTAATAATTTGAAAGTGTTAGGCCTAATTTGAGGGCTGCAAGTTTTTTTCGTTGTTAATGCATGTGTGTTAAATACAGTCTCAATCCAACAAATATTGTCTATTGACCATACCGCATCTTTACCACAATCCAACGAATCTTTGATATTAATTATTTGTAAAGTAATATTCATACTGAGTTAATACTCCAATTTAAAAATAATTGTATTTTTCAAAATTTCCGTTAATATCCAACAAGAGTACAAATCAGTCTCCAACAATCTCCGCCGGCACCAGTATTAAAAAACACAAATGATAAAGCTAATCTCCATAAATACCTGCCCCTGGAAATAAGCTTCAATAATATAGGCTCTTTCTTCTATAGAAAACGCAACCATATTTCTGAAACACGCTATACTCTGGACTGTTTACGTCACTGCTAGCAGACTTAGAATGCAACAGCGGCCGTAAGTTTGTGTGGCTGACGGGAGTAGGAACATTAGTGAAAGCGGTGGGAGTCAAGTACATTCAGAAACGCAGGTACAATAAAAATGCAAGTAAAAATAAAGTCCCTGTATAATAGGAACAACGTAATATTTGTATCTATTGTGCTCTCTCGAAAATAAATTACAGTATTTGCTATGAATTGTTTTAATAAATACATTTAATTAAATTTAGTAACAATTAATATATTAAATATTAATAAAATCACTTCACACTTACACTTTTAAAATATTTCGTATTTTCATTGTTTTAATTAAATTTTACTGTTTCAATTATACTTATGTTTTTCAAATGTATTGTACATTTTTCAATGTATCTGCGACGAAGTCTATTATTGTATGTCTAATGGCCTAATAAACTGAACTGAATTGAAATTCTCCCTACATTGCATACACACCTGAGTAATAACTTGTTTCACTTAGAATGGACACCTAATTACTTTCACTTGACTACTACACTTTTACTACCGGTACGTCATACTACTTTTGACCAATAAAACGGTACGAAAGGACGTCTTTCAACCAATCATGGCTAGTTATCGCACAATTTTATCGCGTCCCTAGCATTTGTTTATTTTTACCACTACCCTAGCATTTGTTTCTTTATTTGCCAACATTAACTGCATTGATCTGGACGCAAAAAAAAAAAAAAAAAAAAAAAAAAAGACAGAAAATTACAAACCACTCCTGTCGATGCACAGCAATTTCAAATATGACTCGCATTGGCATTCAAGAACAAGAATTAATAAAGATCACTGGTCATACCTATGCATCTTCCTTGAAATCCTATTTACAAATAAATAAAGAGCACCATTCGGAAATCCTGAATAAGTTGAGGAATACACCATGTACATCAACGAATTCACTTCTTTTACGCACACGTCCAATATAACATCAACTGAACCACCAACCACTAAAACATTCAAATTTGAAAATTGTACTTTCAATAATATTGTTCCTTTTAAAATTATTCATGTTTATTTTTTATTTCATCATCATTAATTAAAACTTTTCTTATTTCATCATTCCTAATTATAACTTTCAAACACTTGTTTATTATATTTAGGTTATGTTGTAGCTTCTGCTATGTGATATTATGGATAGTCACGTATCAGAGATTGTTTAATTCTAAGATTTATTGAAAATCATCTGTCAAGTGACGTTGATTACTGGGATTCGGATAATCGAAGTGGAATGCAACTGTTTTAATAAAAATGAAACTGAATCAACAAAGCCTTCTTGACTAGTAACCGTCCACAGAGTTCAATGAAGATTCTATAGTTGGCACAACTGATAACAAGAAAACAGCTAATCATAACACACTACCGCCATCTAGCGTATGTTGAGATGGTACAATAATAAATTTGAAGACAGTTGTATTTTCGTAAGTCAATATTTTATTGTATTAGAGTACTTCGTTTCTTTCTAATCTTTATATACTTTCTTCTAATCGTGTAATAGTCAATTAAATCCCATTCGAGTTTTGATTTTCTCTAGATAAATCAAAACCTCTAGTGAAATTACTGTTTACTATTTCGTTTATATGACGTCATTCGATTTTCGACCAATGAATTTTGAATTCCAACCAATCACAATCACATTTTGCGATAATTTTGCATCTAGATTTATCGCTATCAATTGATCGTATGGTCGTTCTTTTGTTTAGTCGTTGTCGCCAGCTGTTTCCCCGTAAATTGATGATCATGAATACATTAAGATGCAACTACACGGTTAAACTTTTCTTTCAACTTTTATAACAATGAACGCAAGATTGATATTTAATATTAATTAATATATTTACGCAGTGAAGACGACGTTCAAAACGGCGCACAATGTAGACACAAAATCTTCATGCATCTTAATTGAACGTACCTTTTAAACTTGATTCTTTCAATATTCTTCCCAGATTTCACGCATACGCGATTGGAATATTGAACTGTGTAGATGCAGCTTTAGTTGCGTTACACACTACAGCGAGAATGCGTTTGTCGAGCTATAAAAAATGCTTTCGTGTAGCACTGATTGTAACGGTCGAAATAAGGCACAGCTGACATTGGTCCTCCTCCCACAGGTAAGTTAACCTATAATTGTAGCCTATAAAATTTGTATTTTCTGAATTAATTTAAACAATTAATACAAAGATGTTCAAATTTATGTAACATCATTGCATATCAAACCCAAAGACCTTGCATAGTAATAATAAGGTCTTCGATCAAACTGCCTTCCGTATGGGGTAATAAAATTCGTGTTTTAATTAGGCCTATCTATACAGAGATGGCTTCACTGTGTAGCAACATGTCTCGCTGTGAATACATATACATTGGTATATAGCTGTCCCCACTGTTACTGTTAAATTAAATTATGATTTCAGCAGATAATGAAAATGTATTTATGTTATAATAATAAGAGAAAAGTGCAGTACATGTAATTAACGTTGTTAAACATGTATTTCGCTTTTCGCAATTGGCATTACTGAATAATAACATCGAATTTCTTTATTGCAGTAATCGATATTCATCTACGAGTATTTCAACTTCACAATGTCTGAATAGGTTAAGTATTCGTTAATATACGATTATTAACATTTTGTGATCGAATTTTAGGGATATATTATTTACATTTTTATTTTATTCACGAAATATCCTAATAAATGTCACTCGAGGTCTGAGATTTCCCAGATAAATCTCAGACCTTTCGTGACATTACTACAGATAAAATCTCCCAACTTCTGTTAACAGATTACAAAAAAAAAAAAAAAATTAAATTATTCTGTTCAGCTTATTGATTTGTTTGCATTATTTTGTTAAATTACTTTGTGTATATAGCGTCCAGAACTGTAGTGCCTTCTTATATCGTTAAATTATGCAACATTAGAAAGTAAGAAGTGCATCTTTTTGTCAGTGCTTGTGTACTTAAGCTACAGGACTGCTGTTGCAGAAGACGTTAATGTCAAGTACAACGCACAGCTCTGTGTGTGAAGGAGAGCTGCTGTCCTTTACCGCAAACAGTAGCGGCATGCTGGCGTCGTAAGCATTGTGTTCTCTCGCTAAATAGTGACTAAAGACTCATCAAGGTTTTGTTTACCAGACATCCTTACTTTGGGAAGAACTCTTCCAAGAGACACGTCGTCCAAGAAGCGACTAGCCAAGATGTTGTTACCAAGATTCACGACAACATTAAGCTCAGATTAGCAGCTGAACACTTGGTACAGTCGCACTCAATTACGTTAGACTTTCAACAACCTGCGACACTGTGGAACAGATTCTTCTTCAAGATACCAGGGAACTTTTTATTTATGTAGCAGTGAAAACAGAGCACCATAATAGAGTACAGAAGAGCATCGATTATCCGAAACAATTGGAGACGGAGGGTGTTCGGATAACTGACTTTTCGGATAACCTATCATTTACGACAGCAGTGGCGAAAATGTAATCGTGCGCCGAGCCACTGTGTAACCTGCAACGTGCAGAGCACCTATAGAGGGAGGCGGACACCGGAAGGGGAAGTAAAGCAACTGTCTGACTTATTAACGGATTTTCATTTGCCTTACGTCAAGCACTTAGATATAATTATACAGTACAAGGCTGCAAACTAATGTTCAGTGCGTGTAACCAAGAAAGAAATGAACATAGGACACATTATCACAACCTAAAATTAACTGTCTTCAGAATGTCTCTGCGACTGAGTTTCAAAATCAGGAATTATGTCACTTACTGCCAATCGTAGTTGATCACGAAGGTATTTGTCTGTCAGTCGTGATCTAAATTTGGTTTTTACTATTTTCATTGTTGAAAATAATTTTTCACAAACGTAAACTGTAGCGAACATGGCTTCAACAGAGCAAGCGAAAGAACGAAGCTTCGGATATTTTTTTTTTTTTGTCAAAGATATGAAATGTTCAACATTTGTCAAGTTCTTACCTCTAGCTGTTATTGTAACATTACATTGAGTTTAAATTGAAGATCTAACCGCATTATTCGTACATCTGCTGAAAGAGGCTCGACGTACAGAGATAATAATAATAATAATAATAATAATAATAATAATAATAATAATAATAATAATAATAACACTTAACTGTTTAATGTTTCGTGACTCTCATGTAGTATAATGCCGTTTTATGTTATACAACCGTTTTCCTCATAATACTTGTGAACAAATCATACATTTAATATTGTCATCATATTGGCAGCAAAAAAAAAAAAAAGCGTCCTCCCATCCTACTTGAAACTTTCGTTATTGTAGAGGTTCATGGTTTCAAGAGAGACATTGCGAAGATACGCCACTCGCAGGTCAGAGACAAATACAAATGGAACGGAGTTTGACTCCAGTGAGTGAGAGGGTGGGGATTGGGGAGGTAGGAAACAAGAGAAAATATGCGTAGCTATCATTGCGAGGGATTGTAGAGGGATTGACCTGGAATGATTTAATTAGTTCAAAATTAATATTAATCCCCGAGACTTTAAGGGCCATAATCATAAACATTCTTAGCGCGGGCTTTCGGTGGATGATCAGCGAATTAACGTTTTTCGTATTCATAAACCAGTGTTAGCGATATGATATGATATGAATCCTGTGCAAGTAACCAGTCGATAGCCGGGGCTAGTTTAATACGCTCGTAGCGCGGGCTAGCGAAATGTCTATGCTTAGCACCCTATGATTTTTATTTTCCCTTTTGGTATTTTTCATTCTTTCAAAAGTGGAGATGTTAAAGTCTATTATATCAATTGTTTGAAGATAAAATGAAAATAATGTGACTTTTTTATTAAACTTAAAAAGTAATTGGATGATATCTAGGTAGTAAGAAAGGAATAAAATAGGTGAAAGTGTGATAAATTTTAGTAGGCGAAAAAGTGTACTGAAATAATTATATTATTAGAGAATGAGTCCAAAAGAAATGCTAGAAAAAAGAGTAGAAATAAGTGTGTTAACATGACGGTGCGAGCACTGGGAAAGAAGGAACGTAATCTCTTCGAGAGAGTCACAAAATGTGGAAAAGTGCGTGAAAGTGTTCATAGAAATGTGACGTAGTCAAATACTTGTCAAGGAACTGAGTAATTGATTAGGGTGTAATATGGTATGATCGTTTTGCAAAATGAATAATTCTATTATTAAGGTTTATTGTGTGTGAATATGATGATATAAAATCGGAAAAAATTCGTCTGTTATTGAAAACATGAAATTGACAGACAGACTACAGCGTGTTCATAATGTATGTGTTCGATTTATTTGTAACGTCCGTACATCTGACCGTATCACACCTTCACTAAATATGCTGTCCTGGGCCCGTCTCAGAGAGCGAAGAACTATTCACTCTCTCACTTTACTCTTCAATATTCTTCAAACCTCTAACCCTAGCTACCTAGCTTCTCGTTGTCAACATTTGTCCTCATATCACGAAATAGATACTCGCTCACAACACCATATCACACTCTCCATTCCTAGACACAGAACATCCTTCTACTCTTCATCTTTCACCGTCTCTGCAGCTCATCTCTGGCACACTCTATCACAACATGTCGGAGACTGTCGTACATTGTCTAGTGTCGAAAATAAATTAAAATTGCACTTTTTCAATTCAGATTCCTCTGCGATAGTTTTGTAAAAATATAGGCTATATATTTCTTTTGCTTCCTTTCCCCTTTTTGTTCTCCTTATCAACTGATCAATTTATTATCATAGCTTTTATTGTGAATTTAATTTAATTTTCTTTTTTTTTCTTTTCTTTTCTTTTCTTCTTTATTATTATTATTATTTTATTACAATCTATTTTGTTATATTCTTCCTTACGATTTCCATATTAACCATTTGTACTAAATGAGTTGCTTTCGATATATTCCAATGTATTTTACTTTCTTTTTTCTATTATGGTATTATTTTCATGTTGTTTATTTTATTAGGTTATTTTACGACGTTTTATCAACATCTAAGGTTATTTAGCGTCTGAATGAGATGAAGGTGATAATGCCGGTGAAATGAGTCCGGGGTCCAACACCGAAAGTTACCCAGCATTTGCTCATATAGGGTTGAGGGAAAACCCCTGAAAAAACCTCAACCAGGTAACTTGCCCCAACCGGGAATCGAACCCGGGCCACCTGGGTTCGCGGCTAGACGTGCTAACCGTTACTCCACAGGTGTGGACTCATGTTGTTTAGTGTCGATTTTATTATGCTATTATTATTATTTTTTTGTAATATGTTAGTATTCTGTTCTTTAACTTTTTGTTAAATTTTAACTGTTTGTATACTTTGGGACCTGCTAGAATGTAAGAGAAGGCACTATGGCCTTAACTCTGCCAGTATAAATAATAATAATAATAATAATAATAATAATAATAATAATAATAATAATTATTATTATTATTATTATTATTATTATTATTATTATTATTATTATTAAAACAAAGTTGTATAACTCAACTAAGACAAATATTCTTGTGAAATATTACGATGTGCTGTGAGTCTATACTGGGAGTTTATATTTAGAGCGAAATAAATAAATTTCATATAAACTGTTGCATTTAAAATGCGGCTCACGTCTATAAAACATGCACAGAAATGCTTCCCACTGAGTGAAGTCGGCCATATTGTATTGCTACCACTCTCCGGGATCGTAACATCTCCATCCCCCCCTCTCTCTCTCTCTTACGTTAAGTATATGAGCGTAGCTTAATCTTCTTTCACTCTAGAGCCAGTTTTCTTATGAAATAACGTTATTAATTCTGCAAAACTCTTGAAGTGCTAAATTTCCTACGGCTAAGATTAAGGCGGTTGAAGATTGCAGCCCTTAATAACTCGCCCGAAAATCTTATAAAGACGAAATTGAAATGCCATGAATCAGTCTTGACTGCAGTCGCTATAAGCACTAAATAAATGTTTACATAGCATGGGTGAAATTAGATGGTAACTTGTATACGTGGATATAGAATTTGCGATTATAAAGTACCATCATTCATTCATTCATTCATTCATTCACTTAATTACTTATTTATTTATTTACTAGCCGTACCCGTGCGCTCCGCTGCACCCGTTAGAAATAAATATAAAGTAATTATATAATTAAAATAGGACATTTGATCCAGGGAACATTCGTGTTTGATAGAAGGATAAATCGTTTATTATGTTACTTAATTTAAATTTAATTAAAAAAATTAAAATGCGATCATTTTGATCCAGAGACCACTCATTTGGTCATAAAAATTAGTTTAGGAAATACAGGAAACGAATATACAGAATAGCCTATCACGGTTTCTGTGAATAAGAATCTATTTTAATCTTACCTGTCCTCGATTCACTCAGAAATTACTGTGATAACATTATAGCATTATGTCCATCTAGAGAAACTACACTTTCCAATGGTGAATTAATAATTAATTATACAAATCGGTTAATTTAGCATCCGATATTACTTCATAGAAACGCAGAAACATTATCTGTAGGCTATCTTTCATAGCTATCGATTGTTGCTGTCCAAGGCCCCTTATAGACGAAGTCATTTTTTTTTAATTCATTACACGGCCTTAGATGGCAGTTATTTTAATTTTAAAGCTCATTTATCTCATTAAATATCAGTCCTATCAAAATTTTTCAAGGAATAAAACTTATCGCAAATGATTTTTAAATAAACGTTTGTTATGTAACATTTTTCAAAAAAATCAATAATAAGCGAGATATTTCGATTTATTTAATTCAGGCCCCCTTATAACCCCCTTTTAAATAATGTATTTTGAGTGCCATACAGCCTAAAATCTAAGTTACAACGAACTTAATTTATATTCCAATTTTCATCGAAATCCGTTCAGCCATTATCGCGTGAAAAGGTAACAAACATACAGACAGACAGACAGACAGACATACAAACAAAACTTTAAAAAAAGCGACTTTCGGTTTCAGGGTGATTAATTATATATGTTAGGACCAATTATTTTTGTAAAATCGAAAATTACCAGAAAAATTTCGGCTACAGATTTATTATTAGTATATACATATATATATATATATTTATTTATTTATTATTCTGGAAATTCTTGATACTGTACACATAGTAACTGGGGACATTTAAGGGAACGCAAAGGTGAAATTACTAAATCTTACAGTTTTCATTTTTTTTCTCAAAGACCAAGGACACCAGAATAAAATTATGTGACACGTTTCCTTATTAAGATGCAATAAAGGGCAGGAATTTTTTTCAACGTGATTTTCTTTAATTTTCGACGTGTGGAATCATTTATATATAAATTAATTAAATTAATATATAAATGGTTCCACACGTCGAAAATTGAAGAAAATCACGTTGAAAAAAATTCCTGCCCTTTATTGCATCTTAATAAGGAAACGTGTCACATAATTTTATTCTGGTGTCCTTGGTCTTTGAGAAAAAAAATGAAAACTGTAAGATTTAGTAGTTTCACCTGTGCGTTCCCTTAAGGTAATGACCATTTAATGACTGATTAACTATAAAAAAAACAATAAAATATGGAATAAATTAATATTTATATATATACATAATTATAAAAATAGTAATAATTGTATAATAATTTTAATTAATAAAATAGTAATTTGGAAGTTAGAATAATTATATATATATATATATATATATATATATATATATATATATATCAAATTAAACAGAAAAGAATGTATAATTTTATAGCATAAAAATCGAAAAAAACATTTTTTTTTCAAGTAATTTTGCCTACCGGATCCTCTTAAGATATAGTATATGGATCATATGCGGAGACAAAGAGGAAGGCAGAAATTAGGAGAGATTGGAGAATGCTGGGTTTGCAGTGAAAGAATACTATGGTAGAATACTATGAATGAATTAATGAATTTATTTCGATTCAATTTTGCAATTTAGCTACATTTACACGGAAAAGCTTATTTTTTTACTCTTCTAGCATATTTTTTTCACGTTACGTTGGCAATACTACATCACACTACATTCCGTATCATTACACCAACTTCGTTATACCTATTGTACACCTACACGCTTGCCTAGGATTAGAAGTATAGATGCCAGCAAGAGTTACTGGAAATCCCTTATTGTAGCTAATGTAAGTCCCAGAACGGGGGTTGACAAATTACGGGTAAAAATTAACTTCAACGTACGTCTTACTCTGTCACCACACTTGCCAGGTTAACAGCTATACTACGTGAGTGGGTTACTTGTGGCAAATCAGGGAAGAAACTCTTTATCTTCCCTTCGCAACGACATTGTTCCCACGTGTTGCTTTCCTCTCCCCGACACAGATCCTTCTGCTTGATATCCAACGTTTTACTAGCCATCAAAGACTGCTGTCGATCTTTATCATGTGGATATGTCACTGTTTTAGTTTTCACTCGACTCCTGAAAACTTTCGTGTTCTGAATTTATGTCAAACGCCTCTTTTTCCTTATTTCAACAATTTATGTCCATGAATAGTGTCCTGCAGAGGTCTACATCGGAAGTTTTCGCTCGAGCGCCAAGTAGTTGATAGCATAATCCGATAGGTAGCGCACATGCATGATGGGTAAAATTGTCACGAGCGATAAATCTTCGAACGATATAAGCCGAGCGTTAGACATTCGTTCTTGTTACAGTGATGAACTGTGTAGTAACATCATAGAGGTTTATCACTTCAAAACTTTGCAGTGTTCAACTAACCTCTCCATAGTACAACTACAAAAATTGCTTTAAAATGTAATATAAATGTTGTAGGTAAATGGTTCCCCCCCCACACAGAAGTGATTTTGTTTTTGCCACATCTGATAGATGTTATTGGATGTAAATGTAATTATTATAAACGGAGAACACAATCACGATAATGCAAGAAATGTATCAAATTTTCTAGTAATAATAAAGATGATAATAATCTCTAATAATTAGTGTATCAATCTTTGCGTCTGTAACATTTGTGCAGCATGATTATTCGTTTTATTATATTTTCTGTGACGTTATCTCTGTACTAATATTGTTATTAATCTACTGCTATATCAATAATATTTTGCAAAACGTTTCTACATTTTCGCAGTATATAAGCGGAACACCATGTATGGACCTATCATATTATATATGTGGTAAATCAAATATTGAATAATTATTAATTAGCAATAGTAACTGTATATCGAAGTTTTCCATACTATTTTATTTATAATTTTATGTTCCTGTTTTGGTACGTTCCATTGACTGTTTCATTAAACGTTTGCCATAAACGCAGAAAATAAAGCCTTATATTTACCGTGTGAGCAAAACATATGTGTATCTTATCTGTCGCCTTCCATACAAGATAAGACATGTCAGTGAGATGACCTTGTACTGTGCTTCTATTTATTACGAGCGTATCACGACCGATCTTATCTCACTCGAGGGTGCGACATTCGACCGAGTTCAAGCGAGCGATTTAACTCCAGTGCAGCACTCCGGTGTCCTGTCTTTGAGCGTAATTTCACTTCATTTTCCTACATTTCGATGTCCAATGAACTTTCTTCAAAGCAGCAAATAAAGACAGAAACATATGTTTTCTTATGAAAACCCTGAGGGTTAAATTAAATTTATTATGTTGTAAGCAGAGTTGTAACTGATTTAGACGCAATCAAATATATAACACAGAAAAAAACCTAATCCAGAATGGTAAATGGTAGAGTTGATTAGAATACATAATTAACTAAATTAAAAACACGTAACAACAAGGGTAGAAAAATTAGGGTTATTAACTAGGTAACCATTTATATAAAACATTTCCAAATGAAGATGTATCTACAGTTTGGACCTCAACACGAAGTTTGTTCAATCTAGCCACAGTTTCTTCTTCTTCTTTCTCAAAAAACTTCTGGAGACACGCTCACAAACACACGAAAATACACACAAACAAGCACACGCAGTTGTATATCTGCAAACATTTCACCTTGAACGAACAGAGACCTACAATGGGCGTTATAATCATTTATTTTAATTCCCGAGACTCTGTTATGCACTTAACGCTCGTGTATTGTATATTATTCCTTGCACAATCATAATTTATACCTTTATTTTATTCACTAGCCGTACCCGTGCGCTCCGCTGCACCCGTTAGAAATAAATATAAAGTAATTACATAATTAAAATAGGACATTTGATCCAGGGAATATTCGTGTTTGATAGAAGCATAAATCTTTTATTATGTTACTTAATTTAAATTGTATTAAAAAAAATAAAAAGCGATCATTTTGATCCAGAGGCCATTCATTTGGTCATACAAATTATTTTAGGAAATACAGGAAACGAATGTACATAATAGCCTATCTAGTTTTCTGTGCATAAGAAGCTATTTTAATCTTACCTGTCCTCGATTCACTCAGAAGTTACTGTAATAACATTATAGCATTATGTCCATCTAGAGAAACTACACTTTCCAATGGTGAATTAATAATTAATTATACAAATCGGTTAATTTAGCTTCCGATATTACTTCATACAAACACAGAAACATTATCTGTAGGCTATCTTTCATAGCTTTCGATTGTTGCTGTCCAAGGCCCCTTATAGACGAAGTCATTTGTTTTTTAATTCATTACACGGACTTAGATGGCAGTTATTTTAATTTTAAAACTCATTTATCTCATTAAATATCAGTCCTATCAACATTTTTCAAGGAATAAAACTTATCGGAAATTAGTTTTAAAGAAACGTTTGTTATGTAACATTTTTCACAAAAATCAATAATAAGCGAGATATTTCGATTTATTTAATTCAGGCCCCCTTATAACCCCCCTTTTAAATAATGTATTTTGAATGCCATATAGCCTAAAATCTAAGTTACAACGAACTTAATTAATATTCCAGTTTTCATCGAAATCCGTTCCGCCATTATCGCGTGAAAAGGTAACAAACATACAGACAGACAGACAGACATACAAACAAAAATGTCAAAAAAGCGATTTTCTGTTTCAGGGTGGTTAATTGTATATGTTAGGACTAATTATTTTTGGAAAATCGAAAATTACCAGAAAAATTTCGGCTACAGATTTATTATTAGTATAGATTAATTTTAAACTGAACGTTTGTCATTTTGTTAATGGCAATGAGTAATTTTCTAGGTGACCGTGTTATATTCTTTTGTTTTATTGGTTGGATACGACTGTCTTTTATGTGTGAGCATTGTTCAAATAAATAAAAGCTAATGCAATATACGAAATTGAACTGTGAATTTATCTCAAGTTTGTAGAGAATTTACTTACAACACAGACTACGGAATCTGTGTTGTAAGTAATTTATTTACTGCACTGTTATTTCCAGCGATTCCGTAGTAACAACTGAACGAGTTCTATCTTCAAGTTACATTTTGTAACAATGTTGTGAAGGCCATAACTCGGAAATAAAGCATTTCCGGACACATGTTGTAATGAACTATTTTGATTGTCTACATGTGAGAAATACATACCTGAAATTATGCCCCGTATTTTTAAACATCCTGTATATTACAAGTCATACTACGTGACACAAAATAATAAAATTTCTACCGCTTTAATGTATTCTGTATCTTTTAAATACATCGAGAGAAATTTTCTCTATATTTTTATTTTTAAACTCAACTGAACTTGACCGACTTACAAAGTTGAGAGTTATGTTCAACAAGAACTAATGTGTAAGGTAATGAGGTACAAATAGCATCCAAGAAAAATGAAGCAAGTTTGGAGAAAGTTTTTGTAACATTAGGAATAATGAAGTGAAGAAAGGAGCAGCAACAAGAAGTCTGTTGTCTCAAACAATTAAGCCTTTTCAATTCAAGTTCCATTACAAGAAAAGTTCGCTTGTTACCTCGCAAGTCTGAACGTGAGGCCGAGTCTCTGCATTCGCAAACTTTTCCAACTAAGAGAAGGATTTGGATTTCTTGAGTAACACATAAAAAGGAGAAAGTTGGGCACCTGATTTGTATCTGCGCATGTCTCTGCTAAATGTTTCCACCACATACATGAAGTTTCTCAGCAAATAGGGATATCCTGAACTAGCACCAACAGATAGCGCACGTGTACTTTGAGGGATGCGCTTTGCGTGTGCATTTGTTTTTCGGTATATAAACATTGAGGATATACAGTGTCTATCATCCTTATTCGTACATATCTAATTTAAATTAATAAGACAACATTATGTACAAAATAATTATACTCATATACTAATATTAGTGTACCATGCTTTGAAACCATTTCTTAGAACGTTAATTTACAACCAGTTTTTATTTTAAGCTCTAATTAACAAAAATATTAATAAATACATTACTTTGAAAGTGAAATTGTATGGCATTTATATTCGTACACTTGAGTAATTTTGACTTATTCAGGGGTGCCGTGCCTTAATGGTAACAGCGAGTGTGCATTGCCGCGTGCTCCAGGGTTTGCTTTGCTTCAGCAGTCAGTTCTGTTCAAAATGGGCAAGTCCAAGGAACTCCGTGCCGAGCTAAAGAAGACGATAGTTAGACTGGCTCTTAAAGGTTATTCTTTACGGAGAATAGGCAATATAGTAAACAAAAGTCATTCCACGATGCAATACGTGGTTAATAAATTCAAATACCGTGGATTTACTGCAAATCAGAAGAGAAAACCAAAAGAAAAAATATTAATTAGAGGGAAAAATGGTTTAAAATAAGACAAATAAAATCAAATCCACGGTTAAGTGTGCCGAAACCACGTTCTCTCATGACAAAAACCACAAGGAAGACTGTTAGTGAAACAACTGTGCGAAGTGTCTATATAAATATGGATTTCATGGTAGAAGGATAAGAAAAAGGCCCTTTGTAAGTAGAAAAAATCGAGCTTTAAGAATTAAATTTCCTAAAGTTCATGTAAATTAGGGGCAAGAATTTTGGGACAGTGATGAGACCAAGATTAATCTTTTCGGATCCGATGGTGCCCATAGAGTGTGGTAAAAAAAAGAATGAGGCCGATAAAGTGGATAACAATCTTCCCACTGTGAAACATGGAGGTGGCGTCATAAAGATTTGGTGCTAGAAGTCTTCGAAAGGCGTGAGTAACATCGACTTAATTGATGCAATTATGGACAATGTAGTCTACAACAACATCTTGAAATATAACGTCAAGGAAAGCGCAATAAAATGGATTTGCCATCTGTCTACATTTTCCAACAAGACAACGGCAGCAAACATACGGCCGAAATGAACAAACACTGGTTGCTATGGAACGTCCCGAAACAACTCCATACTCCTCCTCAATCACCCGATCTGAATCCCATCAAGCATTTGTGGTCCAAACTTAAGGAAAATATACATAAAAATACAATTTCGTCCAAAGAACACTTCAAAACTGTTGTGCTGGAAGAATGGCGAAATTTCACTCCGCAGCAATGTAAAAGTTGGTAAATTTCATGCAGAGAAGGTGTCAGGCAGTGATCAAAGCCAGAGGATATGCAACCATGTATTAGAACGTAATTGTTTATGTTATTTATGTATAGTTATTTAATTTTGTTACTAACTGTACGAATGCAAATAACAGGTAGAGAAATTATATATTTTCTTAAATTTCGTTTATTTACGTGTTTATGGTATATATGGAATTTACTTTTTGTTTTATTTGAATTCATAATGCTACTGAACAGAACTTTCAAAGAAAAATGTAATACTTTAATTTCATGTGTCTTTTATTACCAAAGTTGTTACATATTATCACCTGTACGAATAAGACTGATAGACACTGTACGTAGTGTATTAGTATAATAAATACTCTTAAAAACAACTAAAAATGGCAGATTTTTGTTATGTTCCTATATGTAAAAAGCAAGGAAAGTTTTTTGTCTTCAATCAGGTCCCGAAATATTCTGAATATATGCTTTAAACCTTAAAAAATATAAGTAATAAAATTGGGCCTCGAAAGTGCTAGCTATTAAATAAAAGTAAGTACTTCAAGTAAGGAATTGTTGACTACAGTTTCATTTTGGAAGAGGAAAAAGAAATATTAATAAAAACATATGCAACCTCGACAACGAGCTATGTTAGCTTAGATTATATGCAGTAGTTGTAGGAGTCTACGAAGTTTACGCCTGCAGTAAACTCTCGATAAACTGGGATGTTTATTATCCAGGACGATCCGTAGTGAAATCCATTTCGTGAATAATGTTTTCAATGTACTGTACCCTAATTATTAAAACCATGTTTTAATCAAATTTTCAAAATCATCCTACATAGTATTCAAAACTGCATGTCCTTAACCTACAAATGCACGACTAATCGTGATACTATTGCGATCATATTATATCATCATATTCAAAATTGCATTTCATCTTTCTGCAACTACAGAAAAAATGCAAGGAATGCAATCTCGATAGTCCCTTCCCTATAAAAAAAACATCGGTCTACGTAATACTATAAGTACCCATACAATTGTTTAAAATAACTTAAATAAAAGGATCTCGTTAAGTAATTAACTGTCACGTGATTTCCTCCCTTTCTACGACGCTGCGACGTAACCACTTGGACGGACAGTAGATAGCATGTCTGAGTAATTTTATCTTTTCGGATCGGGCAGAAGTGAAGATTGAATTTACAGTACGTAAGGTCTCTTTTATAGAGTAGGTACAGAATTATATCAACATGAGTTACTGATACGAAGTACGAACCTGGTAATTGGAATTACGTACAATAGTCTATAGTGCGATAATATGCACATTAAAACTGAAGCCAGTATCGAAATGAACGGCCACCATTTTAAAAAAATGTGTTTAAATATCTATATTATGGTTATTTTTCAATTTAACTTCATTCTCTATATTGTACGCTATGAAATCGAAAAAATCGAAAAATCGAAGGAGAATTGGGAGGAAAATTTAAAAGGTACGCAAAACGCGTCCTTGCAAGGGGTCGGGGGCTGTACAAAACTAAATATGTGAGCTCCAAGCCTGTTGGCCACTAGTCTCACTCCGGGTTACGCTGCTCCCCTGAGGGAGCTCTAGAAAATTTTGAAGGGGAAGCCGAAATTGGACGTAACCTCTTAGGTACCACATACGCGGGGGGGGGGGGACTGACTTTGATCAATTGATCACGGAACGGGGCGAGGAGGAGTTGGCTGGTGTTTGCCGTTAGAATAGCAAGACGCCGTCATCTGTTATTCGATGACAAAGCACGTGAAGGCCGTCGGAAGAAGCGCCGTGAAATCTAATCTGCAATTTGAGAGTTCCCTGTCCTCTCAATTTGCGACTTATTGAGTGACCTCGTATATTTATGTACGCTATGTGCTGTAGACAGTATAATATACACTGCATAATGACTACGTCCGCATGGACAGCTGAGTTCGTGAGTAAAAACACTTATTGTTAATACTGTACTGTATTTTGATTAAACAAAAAGCTAATGAAAATTATCAAATTCAAAATCGCGATATTTCCTAGTTTATGTAAATGGATGAACTACTTTTCTTCCCTCCTATACGTAGTAAAGTGATTTGTTTGTACATTACGCCAGTATCATCGAACTCTAGTCGTGGAAGGGGGTAGCAAACAGCGTTGATCCAAAGGTATAGTCAGGTTAATATTAAAAATGTTAGTAAAAATAAAATGATGTCCCTGTACCTAAAAGAATGTACCATTTATTAAAGCTATAAAAATGTCATTTTGTGTCACAATTTCGAGTCTGTTTACCCTAAATCCTCGAAAATCACAACTTCATGGTCACAGTCTGAGATAAACAGTGTACATAAACTGCAGTTGTAATGGGTACGCGTGAAAAATAATTAACCTTCCTATTATGTTCGAAACTTTGTCACACATGTTGTGAATGGGTCAGTTTGACCCAGGTTTTGAAAAATGGATATAATAGTAAAACATCTTCTTTTATTTAATCCTTGGTTCAAAAAAAACATATAATATCCTATTTTCCAATGTGTGAACACAAAATAATTACCAATTTATTCTATGCAAATGTTGCAATAGGCCTAAAATGTTTGCATGATCTTAGCAGAGGAATGCTTTGCACCTATTACATTTTATAGTAATTTGGTCTTTCTTCGGTCTACATTTCATTTTGTTGCACTTTCTTCTGAACTCGTTCCTGGAACATTTTCCAAACTTAGTTTTATCTTCTGAGGCAGACTTCTTGTCATCTTTTTTTCTCGCATTACTTGTGTTAATTGTAGGCCTAGTCCAATTCCTTCAGGAACAATCTTCATCTGTACAATTGATTTGTATTGTACTCGCATGAACATGTAATACATTAGCATTTATTCCTGCAATATCGAGTACATCATAAAACACACAATCAGACGATCTTTTGGCACTCCTTTTGCAAGAGTAGGTACTGGCACGTTTATCCGTGGTGTTAATTCCTCCCTTCGTTTTGTTGTAATGTAATATGATTTCAGGCTTTCTGTGTTCTTCTAAAAAATAGACTGCAGTCGTGATGCACTGTGGACAGCAAAATCACTGATTTATTCTTCCAAGACACATACGACACCATAGTTACGTCGGACTGAAATCCGAAAATGGTTGGGCACCCTGGTCTCGTGCAGTTCAGCTGCATATCTTATGGTTTGTTTTTTCTCAGAGTTCTGACTAACGTTAGATTCCTCTTGAGAAGTTCCTCGGCCAAAATATAATAATCTGTGGCACTACAGCCCACGAAGGGCCAAGACCGACCAGCCGACTGCTGGCCTCACGGCCACATGCCGAAGCAGAGGTGAACAATCATCATCCAACCAGAATGGAGGTATCGTGTGGTTAGCACGATGAGCCCCCCCCCTCCAGCCGTTATAGCTGGTTTGCATAACCGGATTTCGCTACCTATCATAGCTCCCCAAGTGCATCACGATGCTGGGTGGGCACCGGTCCCATACATTGGCCGAAATTTCATGAGAAAATTTCTTCCCTCATGAGGACTCGAACCCGCGCGTATTCCGTAACGCGAGTCCTAGGCAGGATGCCTTAGACCACGACGCCACGGCGTGGGATCGGCCAAAATATAGCCGGTAAAAAAATTGTTCGTGGTGATGTTTTGATCAGTCTTTTCAATGCTACCAACATTTCTGCCTTGGTTTGTTTCTCGTGGTCCACTTTCTGGCTTTGCTTTGCACACTTCTGCTGCGCAAACATATTATGCTGTTTTTATACACAATTTTATACCATACTTGCCTCTGGATTTTGAAAGTGTGTACTGGCGGTAGGGACATTTGTCTCGAAATGGCACCAACTGCTCATATACTGTGACATCTTGGTAGGGTAAGAACATTTTTGACATGTAGAAAAAAGATATAATAGCAGTCAATTTATCATGACGTCATCTAACTGGTCGGACTGATTTGTTGTCAAACCTGAGAAACCTGCTAGTAGTATGAAAAAATTGAAGTGATACTGTTGCACGGAAAACAGGTCTAAGCCTACTATACATATTGTCCCATAGTTCTTGAAGTGATTATCCAGCAGATCTGTACACACCGGCTAATATCAGTGTGAGTGAGCGAGTGAAAGTGTGTGAGATTATGAGAGTGTGTAAGAGTGTGAGAGTGTGTGCCTAAGGGTGAGTGTGTGTGTGAGAGAGTGTGTGTGTATGAGAGAGTGAGAGTGTGTGTGAGTGTGTATCGGAACACAACATAATTAAAATCAAAATCCGTGACTGGGTCTAAATGACCCAAACACAATAGATGTGTCAAAGTGAAAAATATGACGAAGTACTATATTTTTGTGGCTAAAAGCAATAGGAAATATTCCTAATGATGTTTTTTAGGATTACTCAAAGTCCTGTCACATTATCTCTGTTTTTGTACGTTTTGTGTTAATTTTAGTAAATGCAATGGGTCAATTAGACCCATTCACAATAGAAAGGTTAATGTAGTTGTTAGTAGCCATTTCTTAGGAATTAAATATATTAGTGAAATGAGTATGCACATTGTCTCCATAAGCTGTAAAGAACTATGTGGCACATGCCTAAAATTATTTCCTTAAGTGCATCTAGATGGTTTATCAAAATATGCAAGTAACTGTATGTAGTCCATGGAATGTAATTCAAGCGATGTTGACATAATACTTGAACATGGCTGTACTTTGTACCTCCCCCATCTGAAATGATGGAATGAAACAACGCCGCGGCACTGTTACGGTACGCAAAGAAAATTCCGATAGTATGTAGATGAGGTAAATGTAATATAAGAAGTGTTGTCTAATGAACACATTAAGACCGCGGCAAGCGCGGTGGAGGGTGGGAACAGATGTTCTTTATTGAAATGCGGTATAACGTTGGCTTACACACATCTAGCTTGCTTGTGTTTTATATATACATATATATAGCTGCTACAAAATGATCGTGTTCTAACTCCTTCAACTACTAGAGGTCGCCATCCTTTATGAATTAATGGTAAACTCGTCCTTACAGGAAATGGAGATAGGCCACTGTTGCGCTGAGCGGGAACTACGACGAACTCTAGCCGTAAACTTACTAGTGAACGACTTGCAGACAAGCTGTAAGCTCTCCGAGACGTCCCTAGCGTTTACAGCTACAATGAGTGCCAAAATACTTAGCCCAAGTTATTGAAAAATCTAAAACTTTTTTTGTAATATAAGGCGAATCCACAATGAACGTCAAGCTTTCCACAATAGATTTTAAAATTACAAAGTGGTGGGTATGTGGTAGTTTTAAATTCAGGTACAATTTTTGAAGTCGTAGGAGAGAATTAGGAAACTGTAAAACTGAACTAAAGCGGGAAACATTTTGCACTCAATAAATTTTGCCAAGACAGGTCTTACTAATAGTGCTGAATTTTGGATTTATTACTAATATCTCTTCCTTTGCAGCACCCTTATTTCTTTTAAGAAAACGGCGTTTTAAATTCTTAAATATCTGATTTCGTCAAGAGTTCCAAGAAGAAGACAATTTTGCCTCGTACATCTTTACTCCTTTTACATAAAAGAAAACCACTAAATTCTGCAATGAAATAACACCGGGATATGTATGGTAAGACAACCCTAACATAATAGACAACATAATACGTAAGACAAAACATAATCACAAAAAACATAAGACTACAACAAATATTCATATGTATGAGGTCTCGCTCACCTCATTGAATATTACACGACTTATATGAATTAGTCAATTTGTATTATTACTATTAAATACGAGAAAAATTCGTACCGGCACCGGGAATTGAACCCAGGACCTCTCAGCTCTGCGCGCTGAGCGCTCTTGCCAACTGAGCCATGCCGGGTAATACTACAAATTGACTAATTCATATTAGTCGTGTAATATTCAATGAGGTGGGCGAGACCTCGTACATATGAATATTTGATGTATTAACTGTTAGCAGTTGTCACGAACTGATGTTGAATATGGCCATAAAATCATTTAAATATGCGCCCCTGCATATATGACGTGTATCGCCTCAAGTGCAGGTAGTAAGGCCGTAAAATAAAATTACGAGAGAGGTTCGGCCGGAGCCGTGGATCGTGTCCCGGCATGGCTCAGTTGGTAAGAGCGCTCAGCGCGCAGAGCTGAGAGGTCCTGGGTTCGATTCCCGGTGCCGGTACGAATTTTTCTCGTATTTAATAGTAATAATAAGAATACAACACAAACACAAGAACACAAAAAATACATCACACTGTTCACACCTGTGGAGTAACGGTCAGTGCGTCTGGCCGCGAAACCAGGTGGCCCGGGTTCGATTCCCGGTCGGGGCAAGTTACCTGGTTGAGATTTTTTCCGGGGTTTTTCCTCAACCCAATATGAGCAAATGCTGGGTAACTTTCGGTGCTGGACCCCGGACTCATTTCACCGGCATTATCATCTTCATCTCATTCAGACGCTAAATAACCTAAGATGTTGATAAAGCGTCGTAAAATAACCTACTACAATAAAAAAATACATCACACTAACATACGAAAACAAAAACACACACACAAAATTGCAACCTCATTCAAGAAATTAAATTACATCATCGCATACAGAAAATAACACTCTACAAAAACATCTCAACACACAAACAACACAAACAAACGAATACAACCACACAGGCGTATACAAACTCAAATGTAACACCTGCAACAACTTCTACATAGGACAGACAGGCAGATCGTTTCAAACACGTTACAATGAATACATCACAGCCTTAACAAAATTACAAAACACCTCCACATATGCAGAGCACATCACAAATGTTAACCACACCCACAGAGACATCAACACAGACATGGAAATACTGCACATCCAACCAAAAAGCCAGAAACTAAACACACTAGAATAATATGAAATATACAGACAAACAAAAACACACAATTCTCAACACACAACTCAACTTCAAAACACACACACACTCTTTGACTCTACACTATACCACAGGAACACACCCTCACAGGAAACAGAACAAGTGGCGCCAAGACCAACAACGACCAGTTCTGAAGATGGCCCATAAATAGGTCGAAGCATGTACAGTAAACGAGGTACGTTGAAATTTAACACATGAAAGTCTTACCATACATATTCCGAAGTGATACAGTGTTAAAAGTTGTGTAATCAAGATGTAGAAATAACTTCCTTTAACAAAATTGTCATTCAGTTTTATGTGTGCGGCAAATACACGATGAAATCAGTGTAATACAGGGAGTCTACACTGAAATGTCCTATTTTTATCTTGCCCTCGATACCAAAGAAATATAGACAAGGGAATTTTATTCACAAACATACATAAGTCATATTTATCATCTTTCAGCATATCTATTCCACGCCTCTGGAACTCTCTCCCTGACCATGTCAGAGACTGTCGGACAATATCAAAATTCAAGCTTAAATTAAAAAACCACTTTCTAGTTCACGGAATTGCTTGTTGGACATCTGTCAGGTTGCGCGACTTCGGCTTAACCCATGACATATAGTAAATATTGTAACTATCCTGGTGTAAAGTTGGAAATGAATATGTAATGTATTTATTATTATTATTATTATTATTATTATTATTATCATTATCATTATTAGTTATCAGTTATCACTATCATCATAGCTATCTCTGCTTTTCTTTCTTTTTTTCTTGTATTAGCTCGATGGGATCTCTATATTGTTCTTTTGACCCTGTTGACCTTCTATAGGGCTGATCCGAACTGTACACCCCTGTCTATTTCAAACTTTCAACTCTTTCCGTTCAATTCATTGGCACGGGATTTACTGGATCACGAGGATCTGATAAATCTGTTCGTAATGGTAATATTGCTGTACTTACCTAGAGGACTGCAACAGGCCTGGGTTTAGTCCATGTGTAGCATCGCTGATCTCTTGAATATTTTCCGTTGTTTCTAATCTTATCACATTCACTGTTGCTCTCCATAGGGTTAGTTTCACTATCAACAGTTTTAATTTCGTCCTTCTTCACTAAGAAACGACGCATTACATATAGATTCTTAAAACACTATCGTTAAACTACTAAATAGTGGCAATAAAAACCTCCACCCGCCATCGAACGCACATAAACACTGACTCAAGGACACCGTGTGTATAGAATACGGAGATCTTACGACAGCTATTGGGAGCAATATTGGTAACTAGTTACCTACCAGTCCCGCCAGATAGCATAAAAGCCTGCGATTTCTGACCGGGAAAAGCTACATTACGTGAAGGGGCAAGATATAATCCTTCATTACATACGTGTAACTTATAATTTATTTATAGAAAACAATCCATCGAAGCTACACACTTCAGCACAGATATAAAAAATATATTTGGAACATGAGTATAATACCAAGTCGCCAGTTTTCCACATATGTCAGTTATATAAATATGTCATATGTCAGTTATATAAATATGTCATATGTCAGTCATATAAATTGAGGGAAAGAAGACAGAGGACGGACACTGGAAAGTTTTCTTTTCTCAATCGTACTATCAGGGATTGGAATGCTTTACCTGCAGACTTACTAAAGGCTTTACCAATAACCAAAAATGTATTTAAAAATAGTCCACACCTGTGCAGTAACGGTCAGCGCGTCTGGCCGCGAAACCAGGTGGCCCGGGTTCGAATCCTGGTCGGGGCAAGTTACCTGGTTGAGGTTTTTTCCGGGGTTTTCCCTCAACCCAATACGAGCAAATACTGGGTAACTTTCGGTGTTGGATCCCGGATTCATTTCACTGGCATTATCACCTTCATATCATTCAGACGCTAAATAACCTCAGATGTTGATACAGCGTCGTAAAATAACCCAATAAAAACATTTAAAAATAGGCTTATGTTATTAAGATTTAAAACACAAGTGCAATATTAAGAAATCAGTGTTAGTACTTTTGTTTTACAGACAATATAGATAATATTAAACAGAAAGAAGCCATATAAAAATAACGACATAAAATTTCACGTTCCGTTTGAAGTTTGTGCACCACTGTTTTCTTAATCCAACAGACTGCTTATTCATATACACAACCCTTCCTCTTTCCATACTTAGCGCTTGCTGCCCGCGCTCGACGTCAAGGTCAGAAAAATGCGCTTGCTTTGACATCACTGTACTAGACTGTGTTTATAGTATACTGCGAAACTAGATTCATAAATGTTCTATGACAGAGGCGAGGGAAAGTTTGAAAAAACGAGGCGCTTGCCCCGAGTACTTTTAATTTCCGAGATTTTGTTATGCACTTAACGCGATAGTGTGAATGGGAAGATAACAAAAGACTTATTTTTCCGACAGTGCCCCACCGTCAATCCTCAAAATACTTCTCACCAGTGTTAATCCTCACATAATTTGTAAGCAGACACGGGAAATTCAAAAGTTACTATGAACGCTTCAAAATTCGTGATAAATTGCAGGATGTCCAAGAAAGAGGTCTGCATCGGACTTTTCGCTCGAGCGCCAAGTAGTTCATAGCATAATCCGATAGGTTGCGCACATGCATGATGGGTGAAATTGTCGCGAGCGGATAAATCCTCGAACGGTATAAGCCGAGCGTTAGACATTCGTTCTTGTTACAGTGATGAACTGTGTAGTAACATTATAGATGTTTATCATTTCAAAATTTTGCAGTGTTTAACTAACCTCTCCATAGTACAACTACAAAACTTGGTTTAAAATGTAATATAAATGTGTAGGTAAATGTTTTTTTTTTTTTTTCCACACAGGAGTGATTTTGTTTTTGCTACATCTGATAGATGTTATTGGATGTAAATGTAATTATTATAAACGGATAACACAATCACGATAATGCAAGAACTGTATCAAGTTTTCTAGTAATAATAATAATAATAATAATAATAATAATAATAATAATAATAATAATAATAATCTCTAATAATTAGTGTCTCAATCTTTGCGTCTGTAACAGTTGTGCAGCATGATTATTCGTTTTATTATATTTTCTGTGACGTTATCTCTATACTAATATTGTTATTAATCTACTGCTATATCAATAATATTTTGTAAAACGTTTCTACATTGTCGCAGTATATAGGCGGAACACTATGTATGGACCTATCATATTATATATGTGGTAAATCAAATATTGAATAATTATTAATTAGCAATAATAACTGTATATCGAAGTTTTTCATACTATTTTATTTATAAATTCATGTTACTGTTTTCGTACGTTCCATTGACTGTTCCATTAAACGTTTGCCATAAACGCAGAAAATAAAGCCTTATTTTTACCGTGTGAGCAAAACATATGTGTATCTTATCTGTCGCCTTCCATACAAGATAAAACATGTCGGTGAGATGACCTTGTACTGTGCTTCTATTTATTACGAGCGTATCACGACCGATCTTATTTCACTCGAGGATGCGACACTCGACCGAGTTCAAGCGAGCGATTTAACTCCAATGCAGCACTCTGGTTCAAGATCTAGGAGTGAAACCTTATTTTCTAAGCCATTACAGGATACTCCTGAGAAATCTTGATGACCTTTGTTTAAATTCATAGGTTTGGCCAGTAAATGAAGATAACAAGAGATTCGCTCAACATGAGATGCCCCACACGGAGAATCGAGCATCGCTCCCGTAGCTGTTTGGTACATTCTGCGTCAATCCCTTCACGCATATTTTCAGGTAATGCAATGTGGATTGAGGATGCAAGAGATCACTTCTTAGAATCCTTCCTACTTACTTCTGTTCTTAGTGATTTCCCTGCGGGGTTGATAGAGAGCTGATCAGCTTGTTTCATCTGAGGAAGTTGGAGCACCGTATGGCAACGCTGGGCCAAAGATCCCTCTCATTTCAACACGCAGTACTCGCTGGAAATTGACTTTACAGCAAAGACAACTAGAGAGGGGAATCTAATTACAAGGGAGCAAAATTTAAACAGAATGAAGGAAAATAACATGGAGAATAACCATATTACAGAGTTAGTTGTCACATACAAATTTAAATACAGTTACAGAAGGAAAAGTAGTAAAGAACAGAAGGAAATGTATAGAACAGGCATGTCAGAAATCAGACTCTAAATGTGCAGTTATGTGCGCGGATCGCCGGTCTGTGTAGACTGCATCAATCAAGCGTTGCTCTTACCCGTTCTTAGCTGGAGGGGTGTGCAATAATCAATTCTGCTCTTCTAGGGTTGGATTAAATAGACTTTGGACATTATAAACATAGTTAGCAGAACGAAAAACACAGTTATTATTAGTATCTATATTTGACAATTGTAATACAAGAAACTTTAGGCTTACTCAGTTATATTTCACAAAGTAGTGGTTTCTTCTTCTTCTTCTTCTTCTTCTTCTTCTTCTTCTTCTTCTTCTTCTTCTCTTCATGGAGTAGGAGAGTCCCCTGTTCCGTCCTCAACTTTCCACCTTGTTCTTGGCCGACCAATATCTCTTCTCCCTTGTGGTTTATAATCCAACACCTGTTTCGGTATTCGTTCCTTATCCATTCTTCTTAAATGATTCGACCAACGAATTCTACATTCCTTTATTTTATCTATAATAGTGGTTTGTAATATCTATATTTTATCTATAATAGTGGTTTGTAAAGCATAATTTATTAATACGATTTTTATACCGTATTTGAAGCAAAAAACTGCTGTAATTTCGAAACAACAAGAAACGAACAAGTATTTCATTTTACGTAATAGGTACTAATTATTTTAAAGTAATAGACCCTACTGTTTCATTGTTCGTCAAGCATTATTATTTACTGTGACCATTGGTACACAAATGTTAAAGAAACTATTATACTCCCAATTAATTACATTTAGTAGGACATTGTGAAGTTTTTACACTGAAATTATTTCTTTGCTGTATATCTATATAAATTAATATTAATATTAATATTAAGAAATATTTATTTATTTATCTAAACGATAACAGCTCCCTGTATTAACAGGCTGCCACATAGACAGAGCATATTGTGCAATAGGCAGTTGAAAGTATAAATAATATACATATGTTTAAGTAGAAGGGAGTCTTACAAAACGACAAGAAATGACTGAATAAATAAGTAGCTACTAATTAATTAGTTGAAGATCATTGTTGACCGTAAAGATGGTTGCGGAATATAAATATTGATCCTCTCAGAGCTGCAAGAACGATGTCATCAATTGCCTTCCTCTGTAGGCCGAAACGTTGCCAGGTCTGGAAGAAGAAACCGGGAATAATTCCGCGCGCTCCAACCATAAGGCCTATTACTTCAATTTGTTGCAGATCGTATTTGTCCATGAAATATGGAACGGTACGTACATAGATGTCGTTTTTTTCCCTATTTACATCTTCAGGTTGGCTCTTTTGTTTTTCAAATCTAACGGTGGGATCGATGATGTAGCCATTGTTGTTTTTTGGCGGGATGGCAATCATGTCTATTCTTCTTGTACTGCCATTGTCTGCCAGTCCGTGAACTTCTTCGAACACTTGAAAATTTATTGATCTAAACTGTTCGGCGATCATCGAACGAATTCTATGGTGTCGTGAGATACGGAGTACTTCACCGTGCGGACAAGAGCCCAGGACATGTGCAAGTGTTTCTGGCTCTCTGTGGCATCGCCGACAGAGGTTGTTGTCCCGAGTCCTGCCCGGAAGGGAACGTACGGAAGACACGTGTGCAGTCATTTTAATAGCTTCGCGCCACTCGCTAGAGGTTAGGCCTTCACGATGTCGTATCCAGGAATTCGCCGGAGTAAACTCGCTGTATAGCTCTACGCCAAGACCTTTCTGAGGTAGCTTAGCCCACTCCTCTAATTCCTTTTCTCGCAGTTTTTTCCTCATACGTCGAGCGTCATACAAACTGGTTCGTGGGCCTTTAATTACGTCGGACGTCTCGGTTAACTGCAAAGATTTGACGCATTCGGTGTTTTCAGTAAAGAGATCTCGAGTGGCTGTGACGTAGGGATTGGCTGACAGTACGAGGACGCGACAAGTATTGGCGTGCTGAAGATGGGCTTCCCACTCTGCTTTGAAGAGACCAAGACCTTTGCACTTCATATCTGAATAAATCATATGGTCTGGCGTGTCCGTTGGGAGCTGTAGAATTTGTTTGAGGGCACTTCTGATAAGTTTATCACTGTCTTGAAGAAACTTAATTGGGATTTTGTTCGGCTCCGCGGTCTGGAAGGGATAAATCAACGATGTACAAATAGATATGTTTAAAACCAGAAATTTTTGTTCACATTTCAATAAGGGTGTAGAAGCCAGTAAATCGATTTTTTTTTGTAGATTCTCAGTTGTACCTTTAGAGTAAAAATTTAGGGAATCATTAAACGTGACCCCGAGATACTTAATTGATTCTCCGTGTTTCAATACTCTTATCCGACAATTAACATCTAGATCCAAGGGTTCTTCTACAAGTTCCCCTTTCTCAATACGAATGCCAACACATTTTCTTGGGTTTACTTCGAGGCCTATCTCATTAAATTTCTGCATAGCTATGCGTGTTAATTCTATAGCTGCTTCTCTACTTTTGCCAATGATTGCGGTGTCGTCGGCAAAACCCAAAACTGTAAGAGGTGGCAGGTCTGGGCTCAGTGTTTTGCCATAATGTTTACAAATGTTATCTTCAGTTAATTCGTCGAGGATATGGTTAGTTGCGATATTATATAATATTGGCGATAACGGTGACCCCTGCATGACGCCTCGTAAAAATGAGACTGCTTTCGTCTTGCCATGAGGGGTTTCAATTTGAGTGATATTACTGGATTGCAAATTCATGATTAAATCGGTTAATCTAGAAGGAATTCCTTCAGCTCGTAGGGCTTTATTAAGGTATGACCTACGTTGTCAAAGGCTTTTCTTATGTCTAGTAGTACAACTGTTACGTCATCTTTTTTGTTTTAGCAGATCTTAGAGCGGAATTGAGTATGGAAGTGTTTATTAGCGTACCTGGTAAACTGACGAATCGTCGTTGATTTTCATTAAGTTCAACATACATTCGAAGTCGTGAATCTAAAACACGTTCGATGACTCTTCGAATTACCGAACAGATGGTGGTAGGACGCCAGTTGGAAAGATCCTTGTTTTCGCCACCTTTAAACAATAAAATTGTCCGTGCTTTCTTCAAGCATTCAGGTACGAAACTCGTTTTTAGCATTCGTGTTGCGATTATTGAGATCACTTCACTAACCATGTCATCTCTGATAGCTCTAACAATGAGACGCAATCTGGTCCGGGACTAGTGTCAACAGCTATGCGATGTGTAGCTAGAATAATCTCATCTTTAGAAATTTCAGTTAAAAATGTATCGTCGAGTTCAAGACGAGCTGCTTCACTAATTTTGGATGGGTACTCGTCTCTTTCAGCAGTATTAGGAGAAGAAAAAGTCTTTGTGAAAAAAGTATGAATATCATTATTGTTAATTGAACATGATTCATTTTTTGTTTCAAGTACTCTTCTGATCGCTTTCCTCCTCTGATTGTAGAAAAGATACTGCGTGAGTTCATAATTGTATTGCGTTTTTTTTTTCCTATCGCGATCTCTCTTATTGGCTCTCTCTGGATTACTTGAACTTTTGTAATTTTTCTGTTGTTTCACTAAACGGTTTCTCCGTCTAGAAGCGTAATATTTGGTGGCCGGATGTTTGGGCCCGGGTAGAAAGTTAATACTATTTCTTAAGAAGCTCGAAAAATTTTGTACGTATGAATTGAATTCGCTATCATTAAGTTCAGTGGAAAATTTGTTTTTCCACTCAGAAACTTCATCCTTGAATGTTTTTAGGGAATTATCTGTAACATTATTACTCGAGGATTCATGACGTGTTTTGATAAGGTCAGTACTGTCTCCATCATTATTGTAATTCACTTCATTACTTCTAGTTAATACATATTTCCCTGCTATCTTAGTTCGGTGTATATCAGGGTGTGAACGACTGATATGAGTGTTGATACCCCTTCCGCTTTGAAAGAAGCCACCACAATGAGGACATTTCGCCTCCAATCTTTTTTCACCACTATTTGATTTATCAACTACTGAAACAGATTGATTCAGCGACATTCTAACAAGAAAGAGAAGAAATAATCAGTAGCGGCTGGTGGTCAAAATAATGAGTGTGCTACCATCTCTATATCGGCCTACTGTATACACTTATATGTATTTATCTTAATTTGAGACTCGCCTAGTACGAAGTCCATACGACGTTCCTTTCTACTGTAGAACTTGTCAATTACCCTGGTGTAAACCCCTCCATCTTGGACATCATATTATTTTCTATTGACAGTATTGCAAGAGCAGTGAGGCGATCCTGGGGCATAGTGTTCCTTAAAACCCGTTTTTATGCGTTTCAAGCAAGAAAAACATCTTTCTGGCTCTGCAGTAGCCATTGGTGTTGTAACCAAAATATTTAACAACTTCGTTACTTCACGGAATGGATCCTGTAAATTGTTGGAGACTATGTATTGTAACAATTGAACAGACATCTATATTTTGGAAGTCGGGTTTTCCGTATAGAACTCCAAGTTGTGTCTTTAACAGTCTTTTTTTTCAGTATAGTATAGCTGTTGACAGCAACTTCAACTTCGCGTTCACGAAAATTACACGAAAAATTCTCAAAAATTTTGCTGTTTAACAATTTTGTTGCGTCTAGGTAGCTTAAAGACTGGAAACAATGAGTAGCTTCCTATACAGTCACATACTTCCTTGGCTTCAATTTTCTGGGATTAAATTTTCCGTCGCTTGCTAGCTGATTCAGGAGATACCTCGTAGCCCTACAGGTAGATGGCAGCAGCAGTCTGATATTTGAATTCGAAATACATTGTAAATAGTTCCGAGTTCTTCCACAAAAAAGCATTCTTTCGTTACGCTTTATTTTTGCAATCTCCAAGCTGTGTTGTGCTGAAGCTGACTACAGCACTTTCCCGCGTAAAAATAGCCAATCAGAGCAGTGATTTCAGCTTCGCACATGCGGATAAATTTCTATATTCTCATATGAACTTCAGAATAGCACAACGAACCCCCTGAGGCACCAAAGAGCGAAGAGCGAAGACTCGATAATGCGTCATGAATATAACCACGGGAAATTGTCAAATGACAGCTGAAGTGCTGTGGTATTACAAATACATTATTTGAGCAAAAATTATCATTGTGCTGTAGCACTGTAGCACATAGGGACGGGCCGCTCCTGGAAATAATTATGCTGAACTCGGAGATAGCATCAATAAGCAAATACTAAATAGTATGCAGCTTAGTTACCAAGATAAACAAACTGTAGAGAAGTTAATGTCAGTACACGAAGATGTAAATTTAGTCCACAATCACAAACACTTCATTACACTAATAACATCATTGATAAATAACAATTTTAACTTTCAAATCCAGCCACAACAGCAGGAAAACACAATGAAAATAAGTAAATAATACAGCTTATAGCAGGTCTTCATAACAACATTGGCATCAATATTCCAAAGCCTCCCACAGTTCACAGATTAAGCTTAGAATTTAAATTCACATACAGTTTATTTGAAAACTTGAGAGCAAGTATCGAAAATTTGGGAGCGTTACTCAAAGAAATAAAGAGTGTAGTTCACAAGCTGTGAAGCGACGATATTCTCTTTATGTCAGATTTAAAGATTTATTAATATAAGTACAGTATATTGAATTAACATTGTGACGTGAGATGGAAAATTTACGATTATATATTTTTCCAGAAAATTTTTCCTCCTTGCAAATAGTGGTTTTCTTCTCTCCTTACAACCTCAAGAGCCTCACATGTATTCCTCACTATATTCTCAGCACTCACCAGTTTATGAAATGAAAGTCGTAAGTCGTCTAACCTTTGATGGCTGTGTTAGTACAGACTCCAAAACAACATCATTGCCGTGAGAGTATTGATTAAGAAATAAGCTCTGGCAATATCATATTTTGAGAACTTCACTAATCTGATCTAAATTGTCACCTCACAACACTATTACCTCGACATAGGCTGATGAAAGCCTTTCATTTTAAAATAATTATTATTGTCGGCTGAGGAAAACATTATAACAATAATTATGTTATATGATTCCTAATTTCTTTTCTCCGTTATCTGTAAACTCCTCACTTTATTTATCATAACTCATTCACAGACAGCCAAATCGGCACTCGTCCTGAAACTGTGTTACTGAAACAAAAGCTGCTGCAGGTATTGTACAGCCCTGCCGCGTTCCCCTCCAAGGCGATTCACTCCCTCCAGGTAGGGGAATAGAGAGTGCACATCGCATAGAGACAGTTGCACAATGTGCAGGGTTTTGGCATGCCTGGTATAGAAAATAGAGAAAGGACAGCACGAAAAAGTAAAAAGAAGAGCAGAATAATAGTTATAGTGAGTTTCCTTACAAAGAATCTAAGAAAATATTATGGACGGTTAAGGAAATGTGAAGATGTAATTGATTAGGACGGAATCCAATGCTTTTAACGATGTTATCATAAGCATTATCGGCTTCCAATATTTAGATATAACAACATTTTCATAGATTATTACCGCGTCTTTCAACAACATGTTCCGTTATTTTCGTCTCCAGTTTCTCACTGGATGAAATGTGAGGAGGCAAAACGCTCATCCTATGCGGATGTTGTGCAGGAATATTATTGGTTTGTTGGAAAGTCTTTAGTATGGGTTTCTGAGAAGAGAAATAATATAATCACGCAACCAAATGAAGTCTCTTTCTGTAAAAATGTCATATATAAATATAAGAGAATGATCCATTGCTAAATGTTGATGTGAATATCTGCAGTACTTGGAAAAAGTGGCATAAGTCAGTTTCCACAAACATTTTTTTTTTAATTTTTTGACAACTTACGGAACATCTGCTCGCTTGGGAAAAGAGACATAAGTATTTTCACATTAGAATAATACATAGACAAGAAAATCAAATCGACATAAACCAGTGTGAAGACAGTTTTTTTTCCTTCTCCTGTAAAATTAACATTTTTGACTTGTGCCACTTTTCCCGACCACTACAAATTTATTGTATTACATTTGCTGTTATTGAAGCTACATTAGAATTAAGAAAGTTACACAACGCAGAACTGCACGCATTGTATTCTTCACCTGACATAATTAGAAACATTAAGTCCAGACGTTTGAGATGGATACTCGCTCACAACACCATATCACACTCTCCATTCCTAAACACAGAACATCCTTCTACTCTTCATCTTTCACCGTCTCTGCAGCTCATCTCTGGAACTCTCTACCACAACATGTCAGAGACTGTCGGACATTGTCTAGTTTCAAAATTAACTTGAAATTGCACTTTTTGAATTAGATTCCTTTAAGTTATAAGCCCTTTTCTCTGCCATAGTTTTGTAAAAATATAGGCTATATATTTCTTTTTCCTTCCTTTCCCCTTTTTGTTATCTTTATCAGTCGATGAATTTATTATCATAGCCTTTTTATCGTGAATTTTACTTAATTTTGGTATTTCTTTTCTTTTTTATTTTCATTTTATTACATTCCATTTTGTTATATTCTTCCTTACGTTTTTCCATATTAGCCATTTCTACTAAATGAGTTGCTTTCACTATATTCCAATGTACTTTACTTTCTTTTTTTTTTCTATTATGGCATTATTTTCATGTTGTTTACTGTCGATTTTATTATGATATTATTATTATTTTTTTGTAATATATTAGTATTCTCCATGTATTGTGGGTCCCTAACATCACGGCATGGCGCGTCCTCAGGTTGCGGATAGAGGAGACGGCCTCCAGATATGGAGGGTAGCTGCGAATATATTGAATAAGCAGTCGTGGACAGACTATAAGGGGTGGTCCTCCAGCTTGGGGGTTGGGCGAAGGGCTAACAACCCATCACAGTAAAAACCAGCTTGTTACGAATCCCTACAATAAGTTACACAACACAGAACTGCACGCATTGTATTCTTTACCTGACATAATTAGGAACATTAAATCCAGACGTTTGAGATGGGCAGGGCATGTAGCATGTATGGGCGAATCCAGAAATGCATATAGAGTGTTAGTTGGGAGACCGGAGGGAAAAAGACCTTTAGGGAGGCCGAGACGTAGATGGGAGGATAATATTAAAACGGATTTGAGGGAGATGGGGTATGATGATAGAGACTGGATTAATCTTGCACAGGATAGGGACCGCTGGCGGTCTTATGTGAGGGCGGCAATGAACTTTCGGGTTCCTTAAAAGCCATTTGTAAGTAAGTAATATATTAGTATTCTGTTCTTTAACTTTTTGTTAAATTTTAACTGCTTGTATACTTTGTGACCTGTTAGAGTGTAAGAGAAGGCCCTATGGCCTTAACTCTGCCAGTATAAATAAAGAATTCTTGTTATAAATAAAGAATTATTATTATTATTATTATTATTATTATTATTATTATTATTATGGGCGGGGCATGATCACGTATGGGCGAATCAAGAGTGTTAGTTGAGAGGCCGGAGGGTAAAATACCTTTGGGAAGACCAAGACGTAGATGAGAGGATAATATTAAAATAAATTTTAGGGAGATGGGACATGAAGGTAGGAACTGAATTAATCTTTCTCAGGATAGGGACCGATGACGGGCTTATGTGAGGGCGGCAATGAAATCCGGGTTCTCTAAAAGCCATTTTAAGTAAGCAACATTTGCTGCTAGGCTATATATTACAACATAATTTTGCTTTTGTGCAGATTTTACGTCATTACTCTCAGTATTAATTATTTTTCTAATTAAAGGGGAATCTGATCCTTTGGCATATTCCGCAAATACGATTTGGTGCTGAATTTCTCATTCTTTTAATCGATGTGTCTGTTTCAGCATGAATTCATGGGTTTCATTTCATTTAAGTTCTGAGCTCAACTTTTAGAATCGAGTTTCTTTTATTCCTGTCCTCGTTGCCATGGAGGGAGTTCACACCCTGCAAGAGAAGGATTCAAATGCTAACCACTGTGGAAATTCCACCGAGACAGATGTCGCCATTATTGGGCGATGTGTCGTGTGCGAGAAAACAAGAGAAGGAATAAAAACAAAAGAATGAAAACTTAAAAAGAAGTTAGTTGGAGCAATAAGAATTCTTTTAAGCCAGTTTCGTCTTGGAAACAAAAGAAATCTAAATGTTACAGTCCCACTCTTTGTCCTTTTAAATCGATAATTGCTTTGAGAATTAAATTCAAGAGGAGATGGTGGCAAAAAGCGCAATAGCGTCATTCTTTAATGAAAGCAATGAAAGTCTTACGATGGTTTATACAATAGTATGAAGTATACCAGAGATGAGACGATATTAGCTCCCAATCATGGTAGAAGAGCTCGACATTGATCACGAGCGCATAGCGCATCCACTACATAGCGTCGTAACGTAGACAACAGGGATGTACATGCACATGCAGCGAATAAACGCAGCAATTATTGCAATAACTTGCGTTACTAAATTTCTGGTTATGTACTAGGGCTAATTACTTACTTACTTACAAATGGCTTTTAAGGAACCCGAAGATTCATTGCCGCCCTCACATAAGCCCGCCATCGGTCCCTATCCTGTGCAAGATTAATCCAGTCTCTATCATCAAATCCCATCTCCCTCAAAATCCATTTTAATAAGGGCTAATTACTAAGTTATTTAATATAAAAGTACATAATATATAAACAAATCGCAAAGGGTAGGGTTTTTTAGGAACAAAAAGAGAAATAGGAAAAGTTAATTGTATGTAAACCATTTTATTGTTAAAAGCAATTATTTATTATGTAAATACTTCACTTCATTGGTTAGGAGAAACTAATAGGGTCTACCTGCTCGACGTGTGTGATCTCTAAGTACTTTTGAGTATTTGTTGAAAAAATAATAATGACAATATTGATTCAAATAGAATATATTGATTGTGTGATTGTGAAAATGTAGTCCTTACTCTCCAGTCGTGATTATGTAATGAATTTTCTTAGAGTGATTTGTGAGATGCACGTAACACGAAAAAACAAATTGATTAAATTAAGATATTGAGAGCCATCGTAATTTTTGGGGTCAATAATTTAAGGGGATATGTATGATTTTTAAAACTTCCACAATTTTCGGCCAAAATTTGTGAAATTTAAACTATATAATCAGATCTATAATAATATCATCTGTAGAAAATTTTCTGCAATTAGGTCTAATAGTTTTGAAATTATATTTTTAAGTATAATTTATATTGACGTTACTAAAAAAGCTCCTTGCATCAAAGTTTTCAAAATGTTTAGTTCATATTTGCTCCAAATCCTGAAAATAGTTATTGGAATAAAAGTGAATTAGCATTTTAAGCTTAGTAATAGTATAAGTTAAAGTGCAATCAAAGATAAAATATTATTTCTAAATTAAAGAAACACGTAGTGTAATAAAAGTAAATATCCAGAAACAAGCATCAAATAAAACATCAACAATACATTTAAAATAAAGAAATAAAAGGAATCTAGATACTATCTACTGACCCAAATGTAAATTAATTTACCTTCAATGTCAATTTCGAAATCAATTTATTTCTCTCTTCTCCTGAATAATGCCTATTTTTTCATGTTGCGTCTCATAATGCCGTTTTATGTTGCTTTTTTTTTTTTTTTTTTTTTTTTTTGCAAATGATATTTTTTTTACACAGCGAAAGTTACCCAGCATTTGCTCGTATTGGGTTGAGGGAAAACCCCGGAAAAAACCTCAACCAGGTTACTTGCCCCGACCGGGATTCGAACCCGGGCCACCTGGTTTCGCAGCCAAACGCGCTGACCGTTACTCCACAGCTGTGGACTAAATATAGTATCTTCCACTCTTCCTTGAAAGCTTTAAGCGCTTCCGTTCCGTCATGATGCGCTGTGTTCTAAGATCTGTACATCCTTTAGCAATGTTTACAAGTAAAAGAGCTCCGCTCGCGCGCAGCGGGCATAAAAGAGCTCTCGCTCGCAATTATGAGTCACCATCGCAAGACTGAAGTACACTGCACTTAGTAGGCCTACATAAGAGCAATCGTCCAGCTATTTGATATTTTTACGTACTTCAGCATGGAGATGAGTAGAGGCGAGAGAGTGCAGTAGTGGATTACACTTTAAGCCTTTAAGCCAATTGTTTCAGCGATGAATGGAGGTGTACATTTGGTGCAGAAATTCAAAAAGATAAATATCACTATGCAAATTTGTACAACTCTGTGCCCACCAATTAAATCTTGTAATGTCTCGTACAGCAACCATCAAGCGGTATGCCTCGTCTCCTTTTTGCGCATTTATTTGGGATATGTAGATTTATTCACATCCATATCAGATATATAAAATCCTGTATGGAATTATACAGAAAAGTTTGCCTCGAGCTTCAGAAACCAGATGCAACTTTCATTCACGTGGATCCAATATAGGACCTAGTATGTGAATAAAATAGAAAATAATGAATTGAAGTAATGATAACACTTCAGCAGAGCAAAAATCTATATAGCCTATATAATTTGAATTGGTAATGGAAATTACGGGAAAACGGCTGAACGCATTTTAATAAATGACCCCTCATTTTGAAGCATGGAACTCAAAGTTTTTCAGGAAAATAGTAGTTTTCAGTGAAATGTCAATTTTTCAACATAATTTTCCTGTTTTCCAAAATCCATCTGTCGTCAGTTTTGAGAACTAGCGAATTGCATTTCAGAATAAAACAAAACACACACTACAGTGAACAATATTACACGAAGGCCATGATCTGCAAGAATGCTGACATATTTAGAGCTCAAATTAAATTGGTTATTAAAAACTTAACTTACTAAAAATAATTTACAGGTTCGATTCTGTGGTGTGTAATTTTCTGGGTACAGCTGTGTATTGCATATTAAAAACTACAAAACTTGAGGTGGTTTGATGACATTATTACCACTAGAAATGAAATATTATTGTAGTTAATGCCATGATGTGACTATTTTTCATTAATTATACATATTAGTGCTATATTGATAATATGAAAGTGAAACATTTTGGGGTTATATAAGTATATGTAGAGAATAACTTAAATTAGAATTTGATTTCTATATTTACTGAGTGGAGGCTATATAGTATATATTACTGAAAGCTATAAAACTTACGTAAGATAATAATATTATTAAAATTGAAATATTTTTATAGTTATTAATCAAGTGGGGTTGGGTCTTTTTCATATATTTAATGGCGGTGTGGTGTAGATATTTATATGCGTGGTTCTCTTCAGTATTGGCTCGAGAGAATCTTTCATTATTATGGAAGCAAATAACTTTCAGAATGTCTGGTATTCTTCATTGAAAATAAATCTGAAAAATGTTTATTTGAACGTCTAATGAACTTAGTTTGCAGCATTTGCTGCACAAGCCACTAGTTTAATATAAAACAGTTTTTTTCTCCAAAAGGAAAGAAAAATGAGCAAAATTGTGTTATTTTTTTGTTTTAAATATATGAAATGGATGGCATTGCTTACGCTCCATTTTGCATAGTTGAATTCTTGTCATTGTTCTATCATTCTTATAAAGAAACCCAAACCCAAAACTTTTTCAATGATTATAACCTCAATGGCCAGGTTTTTCCAAGTAATGTTAAATTTGGCTTAACAAATGTTAAATTAACAGCTGGTTTATTTTTAACGTTTTGTTAAGATGTTTTCTATTTTTCCAACATAATTTTGTTTAAAATAACCAACACTTAACTTTAACTGTCGTTAATACTATTCTAACTACTCAACAGCAGTTGGTAATTATTTTGCATATATAAGACAACTTCTTATTGGCTGATATTATTATTTAAATTCTGTACTATGCAGTAAGTCATGAAACATGTGTAAAATTGTAACCTATTACAGTAGCCATGATTAATACAGTACAGAGAATTGATAAATGAAAGTTGCATTGACTGCTATTGAATAATAATAATTATTATGTATGGTTACATTTTATAATGCTAAATATGAAAATCTGTTTATAAAAATCTCAGCATTATGACCACCAGGTGACAATAATTACACGAATGTGTATGTAGTCAACTGTACAGAAAACCCCGAGGAGAATTCCGTATCATATAAAATTCTCTAATTTAGGTTCATGTATAAATTAATGTAATTTCGTCCTAAAGAAGCAATTGTTGCTGAAACATTTTATTATTTACTCACTGCTTATTTTGAAGCACTATTGACATCGGCTATAGTTGAAGAGCTAGTAACATAGAATCTAGAGTTAATAGTAGCTAGTGAATTGGAACAAGTGGCCTATTTCAACTAGGTAACATACAACTGAGTTTTATTTTAAGACAAAAATAATTTACAGGTTCGATTCTGTGGTGTGTAATTTTCTGGGTACAGCTGTGTATTGCATATTAAAAACTACAAAACTTGAGGTGGTTTGATGACATTATTACCACTAGAAATGAAATATTATTGTAGTTAATGCCATGATGTGACTATTTTTCATTAATTATACATATTAGTGCTATATTGATAATATGAAAGTGAAACATTTTGGGGTTATATAAGTATATGTACCTAAGAAATATTAGTAAATTAATACATAATGTGCATTCAAACATAACAAAAATTAATTGGTATATTAACTTTCATTTATTAGAGTTATATTATAGCTAGCGATAAGATATGTTTGCACTGGCTTAAAACAGAAGCGAAAGAGCTGGATTCTTGGAATTTATAATCGTTTTCTTTCCGATGGAAATTTAATTTTCCAGCAGGATAATCACCCCGCGCACACCGTCATAAACGTTCAAAGACGGTTCACGGAAAAGCATGAAAAAGAGGATTGACAAATATCGAGACATCCCACCTCAAAATCCAGATCAGTTCTGGGATCAAGTTCTGGTTACCTGGGAAGATTTCGCTAAGGACCAGAACTATTTCAGCGATCTGGTGGACTCAATGCCCCGAAAATGCTAGGCAGTGATAGACGCCGATGGCATGTGGACAATGTATTAGATCCACATGTGTATTTCTTTTATTTTTCTTGAATTTATTTGTTTATCTTTGTTTTATTTCGGGGAGAAAATTGACCTCCCAAGAGTTTCTTAAATTCTCCTAGTGGAGCCAAAGTTGCGAAATAATAAGTTCCACTACACAAAATTATAAAAATGAAGAAAGGTAACATGTATAAAAATTAGTTACGTTAAAAAAAAAAGTTATCGCAGAGAACCGAACACGGGCCCCTGAAATGGCAAGCCAACGCGCTACTGACTACTCCAGCGGGCTGTCATGACGTAACCAGCGCGACGAGGCACATATAGCTGCTAGGTTTGAAGTCTACGGACGCAGCTCACATACAAACGTAATCGTGTAAATATTTCAATGTTCAGTACTAGTTAATGCTTCATTTGGACTGATTTGCTGAAGCTTGGTGAAACCGGCCCTTACTCTAAACATTCCTCAAAGAGAAACATAACATGTTACTTTCACAACTTTTGTCTGAACAGCCGTGGCGTTATCCGCCATGTTTAACTGTTTGTTAAATGAGTTAACGGCCTGAAATCCTACATTTAAAGTTAACAAACGTTTAAGAATCTGTTAAGCCAAACTGGTGTTGAACAAATGGAAAAACTGTATTTAACAAACTGTTGAAGGTTTAACAGTCGTTAAGTCTTCTAACAATACTTGGACAAACCGGCCACTAGAGTAACAAAATGCAATGTCATGTTTCGGTGTAGCGAATGATCTGGTACAAGCGGCGTTACGATTCTGTGCCAGAATGCAATGAATCCACTGGTACATGTGTGAGAGGGGGAATTATCATTTATATCTTCAACTGCAACTATATGTTATATATGTGGCTGTGAGTTTTCACGACTGCATATGGATTCCATGCCAAATAACAGACATAGTTACAATAGTTGAGCTGTTAAGCATCAATAGTTAAAAGCACGCGTAGGGATGCTGGCCATTCATAGCCAATTCGTCACATTTCATCCCTGCTATGCGTGGAAGCTCTTTCGCAGTATCTGATGGCCGATTTGGTGGCAATGACATCGAAATATGTCATGATTATTGCAGTTATGACCCGGGAATTAATGCTTCTCTGCCATTGTGTTAGACATACAACACAATGAAGTAATATTTGATTCAAATGTCGTGTATGTTTAGCATAATAGTGTATTATTTATCACTCAAATATTTGTATATAAATACTTTATTCACGGCCATGACCATCGGTGAGGACTTCCCAATGTTTTCCAGCAGAAGATCTTTACAGTGATGTATCTTATATAGGCCAATTCTTTGCACTCTAGTAGTAGTAGTAGTAGTAGTAGTAGTAGTAGTAGTAGTAGTAGTAGTAGTAGTAGTAGTAGTAGTAGTAGTAGTAGTAGTAATAATAATAATAATAATAATAATAATAATAATAATAATAATAACAATAATAATAATCTTTATTGTCATTGAATGAAAAACTTCACTGCAGACATTGTCAATGTTACAATCTTACTGTAATAGCCTACACTTCACAGATACACTTATTTGCTGACTTTTATGGAACCCGTAGGTTCATTGCCGCCCTCACATAAGCCCGCCAGCGGTCCCTACCCTGTGCAAGATTAATCCATTCTCTATCATCATAAACCACCTCCCTCAAATCCATTTTAATATTATCCTCCCATCTACGTCTCGGCCTCCCTAAAGGTCTTTTTCCCTCCGGCCTCCCAACTAACACTCTATATGCATTTCTGGATTCGCCCATACGTGCTACATGCCCTGCCCATCTCAAACGTCTGGATTTAATGCTCCTAATTATGTCAGGTGAAGAATACAATGCGTGCAGTTCTGTGTTGTGTAACTTTCTCCATTCTCCTGTAACTTCATCCCTCTTAGCCCCAAATATTTTCCTAAGCAACTTATTCTCAAACACCCTTAACCTATGTTCCTCTCTCAAAGTGAGAGTCCAAGTTTCACAACCATGCAGAACAACCGGTAATATAACTGTTTTATAAATTCTAACTTTCAGATTTTTTGACAGAAGACTAGATGAGAAAAGCTTCTCAACCGAATAATAACACTCATTTCCCATATTTAATGTTCCTAATTATGTCCGCTGAAGAATACAATGAACATAGGTTAAGGGTGTTTGAGAATAAGGTGCTTAGGAAAATATTTGGGGCTAAGCGGGATAAAGTTACAGGAGAAAGGAGAAAGTTACACAACGCAGAACTGCACGCATTGTATTCACCTGACATAATTAGGAACATTAAATTCATACGTTTGAGATGGGCAGAGCATGTAGCACGTATGGGCGAATCCAGAAATGCATATAGAGTGTTAGTTGGGAGACCGGAGGGAAAAAGACCTTTAGCGAGGCCGAGACGTAGATGGGAGAATAATATTAAAATGTATTTGAGGGAGGTGGAATATGATGATAGAGACTGGATTAATCTTGCACAGGGTAGGGACCGATGGCGGGCTTATGTGAGGGCGACAATGAACCTTCGGGTTCCTTAAAAGCCATTTGTAAGTAAATAATAATAATAATAATAATAATAATAATAATAATAATAATAATAATAATAATATATAACTCTCAACATTTGAAGCTTCATCTCTATACCATTTCGTCTTTTAATAATACTGTATTCCTATAGACTTGAATCAAGGGAAACTT
This sequence comes from Periplaneta americana, assembly GCF_040183065.1. NCBI lineage: Eukaryota > Metazoa > Arthropoda > Insecta > Blattodea > Blattidae > Periplaneta > Periplaneta americana. Next base: position 219,266,403 of record NC_091117.1, read on the forward strand.
GTATAATGAAACCTTCAATACCTATTCAAGTTAATTTGGGAGTGTATAAATGTAGTTTAAAGCTGTGGTTTTTGATATCGGCGTGGATGAATAAATGACTTCTCTGTGCAGTCAACATACCCCCCTCCCCCGCCGTTGTGTTTGCTGTAGCTCCTCCATCCCTCATTCGGGTCTCTCTGAACTTAATTAAATGAAATGGAGGAAAACGCAAGCTATTTAGTGAAGCTTGCAAGCAGACCGTGGTATACATTCCTCGAATCGATTTCAGTCTGCACTCCTACCCCCACCGCTCGCTGAATCTCGTTGAATGTTTGAAAAGGAGAGTAGACAATCCTCTCTTGATGAACTGCGACACTGATACTATGTACCAACCACCAGAACCCTTAGTTTTATACGCCTTTCATAGGTTTTAAAATGGGATATTTCGGAAAGTTAGCCTTGAAGCCACTTTTGTTTCAGCATTTCGCCTCAAGGGAACCCGATTATTTTGTGGATCTTTTATTTACGTACCAGAAAGTCTTCAGTTCCCAAACTCTGTGTGTATATTGCGTAATTAAACCCGACTTTTTTTCCATTGGCATTTAATTAAAGGCCAACTGTTCAGAAAGTGTTAATGATTCTAAATTGGAAAGGTTAGTCTTCTATTGCAGAATAAAAGACTTCTGCTTACCACACCGCGCACATTCGGTTCATAATTTTAGAGTCAAAGCGATTGAAATCTAATTGACAATACTGTTCCTCCAATTTTAACTGCTGTACAATGGTGCCAATTAATTACATTTTCACTTCCAAGAAAAGATCGTTAAATATACTCCCAAGGTATAACAATTGATTCTTGATAATATTGTCTCAAAACTGAAGCTTTTTATCCATTAAAAAAAAGAGATTGTGTTAATTAACTAGGTTACCTTGTTGACTAGTTTCCGCCGGTGGGGTACAACCCTAACATAACAGAAAACACAATAAAAAAGAGAAAACAGTATTAAAAAAACATAGGAATACTACAAGAACACAAAAAATACATCACACTAACATAAGAAAACAAAAACACACACACAAGTTTGTTTCCTCAAGAAAACAAAGAAAACAAAAACACACACAAGTTTGCTTCCTCAATCAAGAAATTAAATTACAACATCGCATACGGAACAAAAAACACTCAACAAAAGCGTCTCAACACACAAACAATACAAACAAACAAATACGACCACATGGATGTATACAAACTCAAATGCAATACCTGAAACAACTTCAAGAGAAAACAGTATTACAAAAAACACAGGAATAATACACAAACACAAGAACACAAAAAATACATCACACTAACATAAGAAAACAAAAACACACACAAGTTTGCTTCCTCAAGAAAACAAAGAAAACAAAAACACACACAAGTTTGCTTCCTCAATCAAGAAATTAAATTACAACATCGCATACAGAACAAAAAACATTCAACAAAAGCATATCAACACACAAACAATACAAACAAACAAATACAACCACATAGATGTATACAAACTCAAATGCAATACCTGAAACAACTTCAACAGAAAACAGTATTACAAAAAACATAGGAATACTACACAAACACAAGAACACAAAAAATACATCACACTAACATATGAAAACAAAAACACACACAAGTTTGATTCCTCAATCAATTAATTAAATTACAGCATCGCATACAGAACAAAAAACACTCAACAAAAGCATCTCAACACACAAACAATACAAACAAACAAACAAATACAACCACACAGGTGTATGCAAACTCAAATGCAATACCTGAAATAACTTCTACATGGGACAGACAGACAGATCATTTCAAACACGTTACAAAGAACACATCACAGTCATAACCAAATCACAAAACACTTCCACATATGCAGAATACATCACAAACGCCAACCACACATACAGCAACAAAAATACAGACATGGAAATTCTACATCTCCAACAGAGAAACCAGAAACTAGTCACACTAGAACAATATGAAACACACAAACACACACTCGCATCAAATCCTCAACATACAACTCAATTTCAGAACACACGTACTTTTTGACTTCACATTACACTACACAAACACACCCCCACAGGTAACGCAATCAGAAGACGCGAAGACAACCTGGTTCTGATGTTGACCTACCGGCAGAAACTACTGAAGAAGGTAACCTAGTGAATTAACACGTGAAGGAATGTACATATTTTGTATTCCGAAGGTATATAGCTAGTGTTAAAAGTTGTGTGATCAAGATGTATAATATTTGCATCAATTATTAATGATTATCAATTTCATAAACAGAAATGCAATACAGTATTAAAAATTAAACCATTATACATAGGTATTTTGCATATCATCATTTCAACTAACCTGAAAATTAATTACATATTATGTAGGCCTTCTTCCTGTGTCTCATATTAAAACTGAGAACTCTATATTTTCCATAATGCAATCGTGACTTTTATTTACTAAGACAAATTACGTTATTTCTGACGATAGTTCGCTTGAATAATTAAAAAAAAAAATGTTTCGGATTCGGGTATCGATCCCGAGACCCTTCGCTTAGTGCACGAATGCTCTACCGACTGAGCTACCCCAGGAACTATACACGACACCGTCACAATTTTTTCTTTATATCCACACAATTCAAATGGGCTGACAAGACGCCAGAACCTAACTTTGAGTGCACACAAATTCTGTGTGACTTAAATTGTGGCTTCCTGTTAATCTACCTCCAGTAACGAATATATTATGCGAATCTGGTTTTCAGGTACTAGCTCCCTGTAAAGCAGGTTTGAATAATTTCAAGGAAAAATTGTTCTGGTGCCGGGTATCAATCCCGGGACCCTTTGCTTAGCGCACGAATGCTCTATCGACTGAGCTACCCCAGGATTAATCTTTCTAAGGATAGGGACTGATGGCGGGCTTATGTAAGGGCAACAATGAACTTCCGGGTTCTCTAAAAGACATTACTAAGTAAGTAAAGTTATTCTTAAGCTTTTATTCATTTTTGGCAAAATTCTTGGTTACTGTCTCGTTCCAAATCAATATTAGTTTCTCGTTTGTTTAGTCTATGTAAAACGTTCTTGTTCGGTTAATATATTTAATTAACTCTAAGTGAAAAATGATATAAATTCTCGATGAATAATTTAAAAAAATTTTCTTATCATCTACTGTATTTATTTACTTATTGGACGAGGATTATATTATGGCTCATACAAATTTTTTTGAGCAAACTATGTAATTGATGAATGGAAAACACTGCAACTTAAAGACAAGTGTCTTCATTTTTTGTATGCATGTGCAGGTATTCGCACAAAATGTAAAATGTGTGCAATTTTCTTTTTAATCCTATAAATATGCATTAAGTTAATGTGGTAACTTATATTACTTACTTACTTACTTACAAATGGCTTTTAAGAAACCCGAAGGTTCATTGCCGCCCTCACATAAGCCCGCCATCGGTCCCTATCCTGTGCAAGATTAATCCAGTCTCTATCATCATATCCCACCTCCCTCAAATCCATTTTAATATTATCCTCCCATCTACGTCTCCGCCTCCATAAAGGTCTTTTTCCCTCCGGTCTCCCAACTAACACTCTATATGCATTTCTGGATTCGCCCATACGTACTACATGCCCTGCCCATCTCAAACGTCTGGATTTAACGTTCCTAATTATGTTAGGTGAAGAATACAATGCGTGCAGTTCTGCGTTGTGTAACTTTCTCCATTCTCCTGTAATTTCATCCCGCTTAGCCCAAAATATTTTCCTAAGCACCTTATTCTCAAACACCCTTAACCTATGTTCCTCTCTCAGAGTGAGAGTACAAGTTTCACAACCATAAAGAACAACTGGTAATATAACTGTTTTGTAAATTCTAACTTTCAGGTTTGGACAGCACACTGGATGATAAGAGCTTCTCAACCGAATAATAACACGCATTTGCCATATTTATTCTGCGTTTAATTTCCTCCCGAGTGTCATTTATATTTGTTACTGTTGCTCCAAGATATTTGAATTTTTCCACCTCTTCGAAGGATAAAACTCCAATTTTTATATTTCCTTTTCGTACAATATTCTGGTCACGAGACATAATCATATACTTTGTCTTTTCGGGATTTACTTCCAAACCGATCGCTTTACTTGCTTCAAGTAAAATTTCTGTATTTTCCCTAATCGTTTATGTATTTTCTCCTAACATATTCACGTCATCCGCATAGACAAGAAGCTGATGTAACCCGTTCCATTCCAAATTCTGCCTGTTATTCTGAACTTTCCTAATGGCATATTCTAGAGCGAAGTTAAAAAGTAAAGGTGATAGTGCATCTCCCTGCTTTAGACCGCAATGAATTGGAAAAGCATCAGATAGAAACTGACCTATACGGACTCTGCTGTATGTTTCACTGAGACACATTTTAATTAATCGAACTAGTTTCTTGGAAATACCAAATTCAATAAGAATATCATATAATACTTCCCTCTTAACCGAGTCATATGCCTTTTTGAAATCTATGAATAACTGATGTACTGTACCCTTATACTCCCATTTTTTCTCCATTATCTGTCGAATACAAAAAATCTGATCATTAGTCGATGTATTACGTCAAAAACCGCACTGATGATCCCCAATAATTTCATCTACGTACGGAGTTAATCTTCTCAAAAGAATATTGGACAAAATTTTGTACGACGTCAACAAAAGTGATATTCCTCGAAAGTTACCACAGTTGGTTTTGTCCCCCTTTTGAAAATAGGTACAATTATGGACTCCTTCCATTGTTCTGGTACAATTTTCCTTTCCAAAATAGCAAGTACAAGTTTATAAATTTCGCTATATAATGCACTTCCACCCTCTTGTATTAATTCTGCTGGAATTTGATCGATACCTGGAGACTTGTACTTTTTCAGATTTTCTATCGCAATTTCGACTTCTGAAAGCGTGGGTTTGGGTATAAATGTCCCAGCAGTTTGTATTTCAATTTCGTCCCGATCATTTCTATTTGGCCTATGTACATTTAGTAGTTGGTAACTTATATTAGTAACATTATTTAGCAAATAATTACTGCCTATTTTATATTTTATACAGTACATTTAGAGCAATTTAAGAGCCTATTTTGGGCACCCAAATTATCACTTTCAGAGCCAAAAGTTTCGGTGTCAAATTATTACACAAATATTACGATTTCTGATACAATTTCAATGGCAAATGTATGTGTCAATTTTCTTCTTGTACATGCAGTCCCTCTTCAGCGCTATAAACAGTGGCTTTGAGCTCATTTTATAAAATATATTTTACTTATTGTATGGTGGCTTCCTTCAACTAATAAATTTATTGTTGAAAGTTAGCTTAGTAGACTGAGTGAAATTATATAGCATGCGGGTACGTTATATCTAAGGAAACTTCGAAATAGAGTTTAGCAAACACGAAGGACTCACCAACAGCGAATGGCGCGATGGCATTAAAATGGTTGGAAATGTTGCTGCAGTACGTGCTGTGCCGGGAAGATCTCAGGACAACCGTTGTAGGCACTCAGCGTATTCCGAATCTCACCGGTCCGGTGGCATCAATGACGTCACGTTGCAGCGAAATATGGAACAAAACTGCTGGAAGGATCGATGTCATGGCGACTGTAGAAGTTGTTGTCTGTGCTACGCTAGCAAAATTTTGCGAAAGTTTCGTACTGCCATCTCGTTCAAAGAAAAGATAGCATAAACAATTTATTTCTTGAACCGGTAGTAATAACTGGTCCGTTGACATGTTCGCTCATAAGCCATTAACATATTGTTTTTACGTTGTGCTCATTACAAACAATACAGCAGAACACACCGCCATGACACAACAGTGCACGATGTTATTCGTCTGCTAATTCCCGCCCTATACAAGAACCAATCAGATTCACTGATGGCGGCTGATGTAGACTGCCACCACCTCTGCAAGTTGATGGCACCGGTGTGACACTGGTGGAGCATCAGTGACGTCATCGGTGGAATTCGGAACACCGTGATGCCATCGGATTGCTCACCGGTGAGATTCGGAATACGCTCATTGCCACAACGAGGTTGAAACTCTTGCACACGTACTGGGATCCTGTTCTCACGGCGAAGGTCTGCGAAACGTTAGACACCACCAAGTATGATCAATTATAGCCACTGCCCTTAAAGAGCCGATTACAACACCTTTGAAGAAGTACATGGTCTCTCCGTCACTGGCAGTACACGGCGCATAGATATAATAGCTTTCAAGGAATCTACAAGATCTGGATTCATAATTGATCCCACTGTGCGTTTCGATACAAATGAGGAACAGCCAGCAGAAATGGATAAGGAAAAAAAAAATATCTACAATCCTACCATTCCATATTACCTCCAAAAGTACCAGCTAGAAGTGCCGCTACTCTCTTCATGAAACATGTGTTTAAGAGGCTTGGAATACCTACATCTATTATTCCGATTGTAACTTTAGCTGAATTGAAAGAATCAATTGTTCTCCTGAAGCATCACCTATATTCAAACCAAGTTCATTAGCATTCTTTACTTTTTTGTAACACTTGCCTCTCTCACCACCAACCACAAAATGTATTTGCAGCTATGTACTTGTAGGAGTTTCATTGTCAAAACAAAATAAATGTTCAATGAACTTGTAAACATTTATATGGTTGAGTACTCTTTGTCCCTTGTGGCAGCTCACGGGGAGTGGGAAGATTTCTAAATTAATTAATTAGGCCTATTTCGATATTTGGTATATGAAAAATGAAAAAAAAAAAGTTGAAGTTATGAAAAATACGAAAACTAAACACTTTATTGGCATATGTTCATTATTACCATGAATCGCTTTCAATGTAAACGTCGATGTTAAATGTTATGTTTTATTTAACGACGCTCGCAACTGCAGAGGTTATATCAGCGTCGCCGGATGTGCCGGAATTTTGTCTCGCAGGAGTTCTTTTACATGCCAGTAAATTTACTGACATGAGCCTGTCATATTTTAGCACATTTAAATGCCATCGACCTGGCCCGGGATCGAACCCGCAACCTTGGGCATAGAAGGCCAGCGCTGTACCAACTTGCCAACCAGGTCGACAATAAACGTCGATTATCAACAAAACAATCGATTATTATCACCGATGTGTTTCAGGTTAATTCTTGACACTCAAAGTTAATGAGAGAATGAACATTGTTTTTGATCATGAAGTTAATTTTGTGCGGAAATGCATGAATTCGGTAAATTTAAAGTTAAATCTTATTTATAATTTAGGTGCTGCGATCAGCAAAACAATGATGCCGCTAATTAGAGGCCTATAATAATTAAAGAGGAGAATCCCCAGGGTATCAAACACCAAACAATGCTACTTCCGCCCCCGGGCTTCTGAGGGCCACATTCTAATTAGATCTATTGTTCAGATCGATTCAGCAACTCTCATCTGATGGGGATTACACACTTTCCATTTCCACTTCAGGGAGAAAAAAGTGGCTATTATGTAATGGATGTTCATAAGCTTCGAAAATCCTTCCGTAGAGCTCTCACAAATATCACTGATGTTGTTAATGAAAGGACACTCGATTTCATTGGAATGAACGTGTAAAAATCCTCAAAAACAATTTTCAAACATTCATAATTATAGTTGGCTTATTTATTTTATTCAACTTAGGTTTTCATAAACTAAACAAATAAAGAAAGAATTCAGAAAGGGAAGATCCCTTGAGTTCAAGCAGTTATAATGGCCATAAATACATCAAATAAATAAATAAATAAATAAATAAATAAATAAATAAATAAATAAATAAATAAATAAATAAATAAATAAATAAATAAATAAATAAATGAATGAATGAATAAATAAATAAATGAATAAATATATACATGAATAAATATGTAAATAAATAAATAAATAAATATTGGGAAAACTTGAAATAATATGTCATGTAACTAAATAAATAAATATATATATAAATATATAAATAAATAAATAAATAAATGTTGGGACAACTTGAAATAATAAGATGTCATGTAACTGTTATATCTGCATTTATACAGTATATATGCCTATAGAGTGGTCAATACTTACTGACTTACTTACTTACTTACTTACTTACTTACTTACTTACTTACTGGCTTTTAAGGAACCCGGAGGTTCATTGCAGCCCTCACATAACCCCGCCATTGGTCCCTATCCTGAGCAAGATTAATCCATTCTCTATAATCATATCCCACCTTCCTCAAATCCATTTTAATATTGTCTTCCCATCTACGTCTCGGCCGCCCTAAAGGTCTTTTTCCCTCCGGCCTTCCAACTAACACTCTATATGCATTTCTGGATTCGCCCATACGTGCTACATGCCCTTGCCCATCTCAAACGTCTGGATTTAATGTTCCTAATTATGGCAGGTGAAGAATACAATGCGTGCATATCTGTGTCGTGTAACATTCTCCATTCTCGTGTAGAGTGGTCAATAAGTATGAAATATTACTAATAACGTCTTACATTTCAGTTTTACAAACATAAACTTTCATGCGAAAGGTGGAGATAAACCTTAAAATCTGACACTAATATTATAAGAAAGTTAATTATTGAGGCATACATAGTGTGACAGTTAACTTAATTTTTTTTTTAATCGCATCCTATATTAAAATTTACATATTACGAATCTCCATTAAATTTTACGTATCAATGTGTAGATATTTTATTCATTCAGAGTTTCATATCTTTTAACTATTTGTTAAATTTGTTTCATGGACTTCAAACTTGAGGACAAATAAGTATGTAAATATCATATTGAGTAGGCCATAAAACTAAACATTACCACAAATGCTCAAATTGAAAACTATTCACAGTCCAACGTCCCAGTCCATAATGTCTGACAGGAGATGTAAACGTTGCCGCCAGAGGAGGAGAAAAGTATAATTGCTATTCAACCAATGGCAGAGGTCTCATTCCAAACTTGTCTTGAAGTTGAGCGGTCTGAAGCGTTCTACCCCCACCCAACTTCAAGACAAGCGTGAAATTCTTCACAGAAGCATGACTATTTCCTCCAAAACGGTGATGTTAGAGAAAAGAACTTATTTATATTTTTCAAATTTCTCCTCATGAACTATTACCAATTCCATTTTGGCGCAGAGGTTACCATACACCCTGTATAGAATAAACCTCTACACAAAAATTAAAAACCGGCCTCTCAAACGTTGTCGTAATAATTCTACATTAAAATGGGACAAACTCCCGGACAGGAGAACGCGAATTTGATTATGCGCAATGTTCAAAACATACAGAGGTGATCCTGCCTGAAGAGAAATAAAAAATAGGTTGCAGCCGCCAAATTACTCTTCAAGGAACGACCACTCATATAAATTGAGGGAAAGAAGACAGAGAAGGGATACTGGAAAGTTTTCTTTTCTCAATCGTACTATCAGGGACTGGAATGCTTTACCTGCAGACTTACTAAAGGCTTTGCCAATAACCGGAAATGTATTTAAAATAGGCTTAAAGACTTTTTATTGTTTTACAAGTATAGTGAGTAAGCAGAGAAACATAGCGAAACTCCAGTGATTTATATTGGGTGTGCAGTGTGTTGTAGTGAAAGTGCAGTGAGCTTCAAGCAAATTCTGAGAGTTATAGTGGCAGAGAAAAAAGATTGATTTACGGTGAAAGGGTGTGAGTTATAGTGAACGTGTTAAAATAGCTTGCAATAGGGTTTAGGATTGCGATTTTGAGGTTAATATAGTAAGTACGATTCTATGGAATAATAAGTGTGTAGGCCCTAATTGATGTTTTGTTATTTGAAGTGTTTTGTCAGTGAAGTTTGTTGTGTCAGTGAAGTGTGTATCGGTGAAGTTTTATAGTTTATAGTGGTAGTTCAAAGTATTTGAACAGTGAAATGTTTTTGAAGTGTTAGTGAAATCAGGATAGTGTCAGTCAAATGTGTCGTAATTCCAGTGCAGTGAGTGAGTTGACAGCGAAATGAGTGTAATGTTGAAAGGTACTTGTGCATTTATGAACATATATATATATATATATATATATATATATATATATATATATATATACTCGTGGGGTTTAGTTTGAATTTAGGGTTAAGATACAAATTAGATTTACTTTGAATGTTATTTTAAGTGATCGTGCTTCATTTAATTTAGGATGCTCCTTATTAATATTATTATACTATTGTTATTATTTCACTAGTATTCATTGTAATGTATTATTAATTGTATTTATTATTAATAGTCATTATTGAGTGTAATTATTTACCACTGCCATCGGGTATTTACCCATTTGAAGTGTGAATAAATAGATAGACATATGCTTTATTGAACATAAAATCGTAAAAACATAGACACATTATGCATGCATTTATCCCTAAAAATTCCGAAACATGTAAATATAGCCTACACGGAAAAAGTAAATTTATTTCGACTCACTAAGACAAGAAAAGAACAGTTACAAAGTTTTAAGAGAGCGGCAATCTCTATATAAAACTTGCATTTGCATGGAAATCTGGTATTTACTTATGAGCAGGGAACGGATTTATATGGACTAAAAATATATGAAATATGTAAATATATATGTAGTTATTTTTACCAAAATATGGAATTAAATATGGATTTTTACCAAAATATGGAATTAAATATGGACTTAAAATTATAAAAAAATGACTATGTACGTTAAATATTGGTACATTTTAATCAAACTAAACAAAAAATATAATGGACGTACCTTATCTTCCAATGTAGTTTCAACAAAACACAATTTTTATTGTCTGTTACCATAACAATAGGTTACAAACATTTCTTTCAAGTGCTGAAAAGTGAATCTTCTTCTATTGTCTCTGAGGATAGATTTATACTGACTAAAAGAGCGTTCGACGTCACAAGAAGTAACTGGTACATAATTCAATTTCACAATGTCTGCTGGGGATAAGTCCAAGTTAATCTTCACTGTTGATTCACCACTCATCACAGCAACAACCTTTTGTAGTTCTTCATATCCAGGGTTTTTTGAAAGTACAGTGTCCACCTTAGCTCTTACTGCATCTGCAACTTTACCTCTACCACGATTCAGTTGTTCCACAGTACTATTTATAATTTCAAAACTTTCAGATAGTGAAAGGTGCCTATTTTGGAGACTTTTGAGCGTTTTTATGATGCATGAAAATGTATGCTGAATGTGAGCTAAGTCATTCTTCACACTTATGTCACAGGTAACTGTTTTCGCAGTATCAATTGAGACTGCATCTTCAGAGTCCAATGCAAGGAGAACATTGTTAATAGAGTCTATATGTTCGGCATAATATTCAACTGCTTCTAGCCATGTACCCCATCTAGTTAAAATTGGCTTTGGTGGCAATGGAATTTCAGGGTACATTTCTTTCAACACGTTAACTCTACTGGGAGCTTTGAGAAATACTTTTTTCATTGATGAAATCAACAAATCTACTTTAGGGAAATTGTCTCTGACCACTTCTGCCACACGATGAAATGCATGCGCCACACAAGTAAAATGAGTCAATTTAGGATATACAACAGATAATGCTTGTCCAGCTTTGACCATATAAGGGGCAGCATCGCTAATAAAGAATAACACATTATCGTACATAATACCCTTTGGCCACAGGATACCCATAGCTTCGTTGAACAGTTTAACTATAGTTTTGTTATTGCACTTTTCTAGAACATCACAATGTAAAAGAATTCGTTCAGAATATTGTTCACTTAACAAACCGATAACTACATTACCAACAAGTCTACCTTCTTTGTCGGGAGTCTCATCAATGGAAACCCAAATTGAACTATCTTTAATTTCATCTCTTATCTTCTGTATTGTCTCATCGTAGATGGATGGAGCATACGTCTTCCTAAGTGTTGACTCATCCGGGATTGTATGTTGAGTATATTTTTCAAGGAATTCCCTGAAGACCTTATTCTTTAGTTTGTAGAGAGGAATATCAGCAGAGATGAGAGAACGGCACAGGTCGATGTTAAACTCAGATCTTACATTCGATGTTGTTGGTTGTGTTAAAAACAATTGTCTCTGCTTGGAATTTAGTTGTTTGTTGGCCTGATGTTTACTAGTTGTAATGTGTTGTTGCACCAGGAACTTATGTGTAGATGATACTGCACACTGACACAAATTACAAAATAATATTTTATTGTCAGTTGATAAACCATCTTCTTTAAATTCTGAAATGTAACTTGTTAGTTTTGATTTTAAATTGACTGAATGACGTACTTTTGGCATATTTACCGTCTTTATAGTATGATTTACAAAACTGAACCTATGTGTACTCTGACTGGCATTTAACTGTTGAGCTGCACAACTGAAGTCTGTTAAAAATTTTAAATTAAATTAATACAGTTTTGTAACTTACTTTCCCATTGTTGATAGGACTGCTAATTTTCAAATAACTCTGATGTTAAAGGGATTACTGAACATGTGTTTAAATCTCTATTGTTGAAATGTATTTTTAAAAGTTAATGGAATTTTGTTTTGTTTTATTGTTAAACCTAATATAATATGGACTGTTTTATATGAAATATGGAAAATATATGGAAATTAACGAAAATATGTACTAAACTCTAAAATATGGAAAAATATGGAAAATAAAAGTAGGATTTTTCAACCCTACACATTGTGAAACATAAAGATAATGCAAAATATAAATTATATTAGCTTTATAAGTAAATATGTATTTACATATAAATCCTTTCCCTGCTTATGAGTAATGATTTAACAAATTCATAATAGAGGAAAGCATATGGCAAAGCGGGATTCAGAGTAACGAGTTTATAGTCTATTTACCAAATAAATGGTCATAGGCCCTTAACTTTTCTAAATGAGACTCACTACCTTAGGAACTGTTTTGCTCGTAATCGTTTGAAGAATTATATCCTACAGTTACGACCTTTCTTCGTGAACCACCCTGTACAATCTGGAAACTTCACAGCTGAAAACTGTGTGTGGCAAGATGAATTTAATGCATAATCATGCAGAACAATGAGGTAAGATTCTGCTCTACTGTAAACACATTCACGAACAAACACTGTTTTGCTAACATAGATCTTCCTTCCACTTATGACAATTCTAGTGTTGATTTGGAGAATTTGCTTTATTGAGATAAGACAATACACTCTGTGCAAACTCATCTGCGACGGATCCAAGCATTCTGTCTACAGATTCCATATCTGTGGTAACGTTACAGAATGACTTTTGTTTATACTATGTTCAAATCGACAAAATAATAATTATATTCCGTGGAGTATGCAGGTGCGGTTTTAGGCGTAATAGATCGACTATTGATCAGATTTTTTGTATTCGACAGATAATGGAGAAAAAATGGGAGTATAAGGGTACAGTGCATCAGTTATTCATAGATTTTAAAAAGGCATATGACTCGGTTAAGAGGGAAGTATTATATGATATTCTTATTGAATTTGGTATTCCCAAGAAACTAGTTCGATTAATTAAAATGTGTCTCAGTGAAACATACAGCAGAGTCCGTATAGGTAAGTTTCTATCTGATGCTTTTCCAATTCATTGCGGGCTAAAGCAGGGAGATGCACTATCACCTTTACTTTTTAACGTCGCTCTAGAATATGCCATTAGGAAAGTTCAGGATAACAGGCAGGGTTTGGAATTGAACGGGTTACATCTGCTTCTTGTCTATGCAGATGACGTGAATATGTTAGGAGAAAATACGCAAACGATTAGGGAAAACACGGAAATTTTACTTGAAGCAAGTAAAGCGATCGGTTTGGAAGTAAATCCCGAAAAGACGAAGTATATGATTATGTCTCGTGACCAGAATATTGTACGAAATGGAAACATAAAAATTGGAGTTTTATCCTTCGAAGAGGTGGAAAAATTCAAATATCTTGGAGCAACAGTAACAAATATAAATGACACTCGGGAGGAAATTAAACGCAGAATAAATATGGGAAATGCGTGTTATTATTCGGTTGAGAAGCTTTTATCATCCAGTCTGCTGTCCAGAAATCTGAAAGTTAGAATTTATAAAACAGCTATATTATCGGTTGTTCTGTATGGTTGTGAAACTTGGACTCTCACTCTGAGAGAGGAACTTAGGTTAAGGGTGTTTGAGAATAAGGTGCTTAGGAAAATATTTGGGGCTAAGAGGGATGAAGTTACAGGAGAATGGAGAAAGTTACACAACACAGAACTGCACGCATTGTATTCTTCACCTAACATAATTAGGAACTTAAAATCCAGACGTTTGAGATGGGCAGGGCATGTAGCACGTATGGGCGAATCCAGAAATGCATATAGAGTGATAGTTGGGAGACCGGAGGGAAAAAGACCTTTAGGGAGGCCGAGACGTAGATGGGAGGATAATATTAAAATGGATTTGAGGGAGGTGGGGTGTGATGATAGAGACTGGATTAATCTTGCACAGGATAGGGACCGATGGCGGGCTTATGTGAGGGCGGCAATGAACCTTCGGGTTCCTTAAAAGCCATTTGTAAGTAAGTAAGAGTATACATGTTTAAGACACACAGAATATATTAGAGGAGATGGCCGTTTCCTTTATACTGTACAAGTGAAGTCAGACTTTCCTTCCAGTATTGTATTGTATTGTATTGTATTGTATTGTATTGTATTGTATTGTATTGTATTGTAGGCCTACTGTATTGTATTTATTTACATTCCACGGTATTCGTACAACGCTTTACAGCCAGAAAAATATGGAACATGTCAAAAAATCTTAATATTACCACAGTCTAGTACATACAGTCATGAAACTTCAGTTGATGAGGTTGCTAGGAACAATAGACTGTACAGGTACTATTTCGTATTGTCTGTAATGAGGCGACAATAGCGATCCTAGTGGTTAGCAACTATCTATGGATGCATATTTATTACATATTGAGCTTCGTGACTTATACTACAAAGTCTTAATTATTATAGTCACAGTCTAGTTCAAATATATATACTACATAAGAGTTTTACAATACGCTAGTACAACACAAAGGGTTAATATCGATACTTAAAACAAGACAGAAATATTCATGCAGCGTTACTGAATGTCAAAAATTCACCTACAGAATAGAAGACGTGGAAAATTAGGTACGGTACTTCTTTAATGTGACTATAAATAATCTTACGATTTGAGTTTGATTTTTTATATCCATAGGGAGGCTATCAAAAATTTTTACTAGGATTCTTTATTCATTCATTCATTTATTTGTTATTGAACATGGCAGACAAAGCCCAATTACAATGTTCAAGACTGACAAACTAATTTATAAAACGTAAACAGGGAAAAGGACACTCACACTTATTAAAAACTGAAACAAAATAGAAAAAAGAGAAAGAAAGAAAAGAGAGAAATTGAAATAAGGTGTGAAAGTAGCTTCAAAATAACTAACAACAATATTCTGTAAAATATGATAACAAACAATTCTGTATTTAGAGAAATTCATATTGAAAATATCAACATTCGGATGAGGATGTAATTTATTGTATAACTGTAACATTTGGAAAACTGGGGAATTTTTATGGGATTCAGTATTTACCCTTGGTATGTAAAATAAATTTCGAAATTTCGTATTATGTTTAGGTGCATATAATGTTATGCAATAAAATAAACCAACACAGTCCAACTTACTGTTAATAATTTTATAAAGAAAATTTAAAGATTGACAATTTCGTCTAATATAACGCACTCCTTCTTGAGAGCACGATAGACTTGCCGACGGTGTATGAAAGTTATTTTTGACGAGTATTTATGCTGTGAAATGTTGAATTAGTTACAAAGTTTTCACGATTACATGCGAGGAAGATTATTAATGAAAAAAAACAGGCCTACTGACAAGCCACGGGCATTACTTGTAGTTTTTTAAAAATAGTCCTACACGATTCCCTAATATAATTCTAATTACTCTTTTTTGTAATAGAAAAACGATCTCACTATCTGTAGAATTTCTCCATAATATTATTCCGAAATTCATTACCGAATGGATGTATGCAAAGTATTTGGTTTTGAGTTATTGATATTTACTATCTCTTGTATAGATATAATAGCAAAACATGCTGAATTTAGTTTGGAAGTAATTTCTTTATTAGGATTTTTCGAATTTAACATATTTATCGATTTGTAAGCCAAAAATTTGGTTGTTGTTGTTTCTATTAGGGATCTATTATTAATTATTGTGCTTGAAATTTGCGAGGTTGAATTCGAACAGGATTTAAATTGGATTATGTTTGGTTCTCAGCCAATAACAAAACTATCACATATTTTGAGGAGAATTGCCTCTGTTGGAGATTGGAATGTGTTAGTGTTTTTGGCCTATACTTGTGTATATATAGTGAAAATGTAGGCAAGTATGATTAGGTTTATTGAAGATTAACGCAAATAATAATGCGTATGTAGTGTTCAACGACAATTTTGCGAATCAAGTAGGCATAAATATTGGATTGATATTTAATATTAATTAATTATTCCAGAAGGAAAGCACTGGTTATTATTATACTAGTATTATTACTAATAAAAAGCAAATGAGTGTGTCGCGATATCGTGGATGTTCGGTAAAGTGTGTCGTCAGTCAAAAAAGGGTGGGAACCACTGAGTTAATATTTGAGTACATATATTCTGTTAGGATGTGGAATACAGTGAATTTTTTGGCCTACATTGTTGGATGGATGGATGGATGGACGGACGGACGAATGGATGGATGGGTAGATGGATGGATGGATGGATGGATGGCTGGATGGATGGATGGATGGATATATCACTTTGTACATTCTAAAGTTCGAGCAAATATTTCACAATGACAGAGGAAGCCAGTCTGCAAATATTTCCATTTAATGAAATTCAAGCTACAAACAACCGTAGGGGCGCCAGACACGAGCTAGTTGCTATCTATAAGCGCCGGGCTGTTATTGGAGAGCTGTGTCTCTCGAATATCTGAACGCTGTCCATGTGTGACGAACAACAGCTGTTCCTCGAACTGATCACGGCGTACCGATGTTGCTGACATTGACTGACGTGGACCTCCCTCCACATGTCTACGAGGCAAGCCATACTCCAGCGACACACAATACATATCGCTTCACATAAGAAATACGATTTAGGATATTATTTCTTATAGCAGTTATAACTTCGTACGTTCATGCACTACTAATTTCATTTAACAATGTATAAAGTGACAACCGATTAAATTTGGTTCAAGATAAATTATTGCAAACAATGTATAAAGTAACAACCGATTAAATTTGGTTCAAGATAAATTATTGCAAACAATGTATAAAGTAACAACCGATTAAATTTGGTTCAAGATAAATATATTGCAAACAATGTATAAAGTAACAACCGATTAAATTTGGTTCTAGATAAATTATTGCAAACAATGTATAAAGTAACAACCGATTAAATTTGGTTCAAGATAAATTAATGCAAACAATGTATAAAGTAACAACCGATTAAATTTGGTTCTAGATAAATTATTGCAAACAATGTATAAAGTAACAACCGATTAAATTTGGTTCTAGATAAATTATTGCAAACAATGTATAAAGTAACAACCGATTAAATTTGGTTCAAGATAAATATATTGCAATGTATAAAGTAACAACCGATTCAATTTGGTTCAAGATAAATATATTGCAATGTATAAAGTAACAACCGATTCAATTTGGTTCAAGATAAATTATTGCAAACAATGTATAAAGTAAGAACAGATTAAATTTGGTTCAAGATAAATTATTGCAAACAATGTATAAAACAACAACCGATAAAATTTGGTTCAAGATAAATTATTGCAAACAATATATAAAGTAAGAACAGATTAAATTTGGTTCAAGATAAATTATTGCAAACAATGTATCAAGTAAGAACAGATTAAATTTGGTTCAAGATAAATTATTGCAAACAATGTATCAAGTAAGAACAGATTAAATTTGGTTCAAGATAAATTATTGCAAACAATGTATAAAGTAAGAACAGATTAAATTTGGTTCAAGATAAATTATTGCAAACAATGTATAAAGTAAGAACAGATTAAATTGGTTCAAGATAAATTATTGCAAACAATGTATAAAGTAAGAACAGATTAAATTTGGTTCAAGATAAATTATTGCAAACAATGTATAAAACAACAACCGATAAAATTTGGTTCAAGATAAATTATTGCAAACAATGTATAAAGTAACAACAGATTAAATTTGGTTCAAGATAAATTATTGCAAACAATGTATAAAACAACAACCGATAAAATTTGGTTCAAGATAAATTATTGCAAACAATGTATAAAGTGATAACCGATTAAATTTGGTTCAAGATAAATTATTGCAAACAATGTATAAAGTGATAACCGATTAAATTTGGTTCAAGATAAATTATTGCAAACAATGTATAAAGTGATAACCGATAAAATTTGGTTCAAAATAAATTATTGCAAACAATGTATAAAGTGATAACCGATTAAATTTGGTTCAAGATAAATTATTGCAAACAATGTATAAAGTGATAACCGATAAAATTTGGTTCAAGATAAATTATTGCAAACAATGTATAAAGTGATAACCGATAAAATTTGGTTCAAGATAAATTATTGCAAACAATGTATAAAGTGATAACCGATAAAATTTGGTTCAAGATAAATTATTGCAAACAATGTATGAAGTAACAACCGATAAAATTTGGTTCAAGATAAATTATTGCAAACAATGTATAAAGTAACAACCGATTAAATTTGGTTCAAGATAAATTATTGCAAACAGTGTATAAAGTAACTACCGATTAAATTTGGTTCAAGATAAATTAAGTAACTATTAAATGAATACTGTATTTTCCAAAATTGTTAAACAAATAAAATATGTATACGTATTCCCCTATTATTTATTCGCTCATAATATTAATACTCGATCACAACGCGATAACACGCTAGAAATTCCACTTCACACATCATCTCTGTATTCCTCATCTTTCACTGTTGCTACCTCTTGTCACTGGAACTCTCTGCCGCCTGAAGGCAAGGGCTGCCGAACATTGAAATCTTTCAAATCCAAGTTAGAAAATTATCTTATGACGAGTTGCCAAACTAACTTACTATTATGACAAGTGTTGTATTGCATGTTTCCACGTATTCACATTTTTTTATGTTCTATTGATATTTAACTTATTTTATATTTTTTGTTTTCATATTTTCCAATAATGGTATATCTATAATGTGATAACTTGAGCTATATATATATATATATATATATATATATATACATATAATCATAATTTTCCTTACTGTATGTATTTAAAAATATTGTATTCATTGTATGCTTTGTACTGCAATATTTTATTATTACTATTAGTATTATTATTATCATTGTTATTATTATTATTATTATCATTATCATCATCAATAATTGTCTTATTTTTTATACTTTATACTTTGTATGTCTCATTTATTTTGACCTGCTGTTCACATTTTATTATGCTTTTTTCTTTCTTTCTGTATGTTATATATTATGTCTGATTTCTACTTAATTGTTGTTTACATTTTATAATTATTATCTTATTCAGTTATGTTTGTAAAATTGTAGTGTACCTTGTAAATTTGTAGTGTTTTTTGTAACGTAGTTTTACTCCTGGTTGAGTGTTAGAGAAGGCCGTATAGCCTAAACTCTGCCAGGTTAAATAAACCATTAATATTTATTATTATTATTATTAATATTATTATTATTATTATTATTATCATTATTATTATTATTATTTATTCAGAGTGTAAGGGGTATAAGTGTCATTATTTTAACTGATGATTATTCATGTCATAAGGAAGAAAAAATGTCCTCACAATTCTTTTTGCTAACATCCGGCTGAGACGTTAGCCTGTATGTCAATACAAAGAAAAAGGAGACACCTTTAAAAACAGCTTAAAAGATAACCTTATTAGCATTTCACTCCAATCATACTGATTTAAACTATCACTGACTACATTGTTACTTCATTCTTTAGACATCATCCTGATAGTGCTGTATTTTCAAAATTGTCTCATAATAATCTCTTTCTATTATCTAATATTATTTGAAATATATTAACATTCTATGTATTTTAGCTTAATTCTGCTACACAGTTTATTTCAGTGTTTAATTAATAGTTCATAGTATTTTGTTGTTTAATTCGTAAATACAGTGGTGTGAAAATTATTAGAATAATCTTAATTTTAAAGGTTTTTTAATAGTTTCTTCACAAATATTCATTGAATTGATGTATATTGGTATATAATATTACTATATTGATGTAGGATATATTTACTACTAACAATGCCGGAAAGCATTGTTGTACATTGGTATTTTTCTTATTTTACAATTGTTATGGGAATTCAGAAATTATTATATTATGTTGGCGGAATTAGAAACATCAAAAATTAATTAAGAAATGCTTTAAACAAACTATTCTTTGCGTTTACATTGTTGTGAAGGTTCAAATGAACGTATACATCTGTTTTGTGCATATAATTTTTTATGTTTCCAATTCCGCCAACATAATATAATAATTTCTGAATTCCCAAAACAATTGTAAAATAAGAAAAATACCAATGTATAACAATGCTTTCCGGCATTGTTAGTAGTAAATATATCCTACATCAGAATAGTAATATATACCAATATTCATTAATTCATTTAATATTTGTGAAGGAACTATTAAAAAACCTTTAAAATTAAGATTATTCTAATAATTTTCACACCTCTGTAACTCTTGTATACATGTAACTCTCACCTAAATCAAATTGTTGAATTCTTTGTAAGTTCATGCATATGTATATACAGTTTTTGCTGGTTGAGTGGAAGAGAAGGCCTTACGGCCTTAACTCTGCCAGCTAAAATAAATTATTATTACTATTATTATTATTATTATTATTATTATTATTAATATTATTATTATTATTATTATTATTACTTTCGGAACGACCCCCGTATGTAAGTATCCAAGAACAAATTATGGTATTACGAATAACTAAAGCATTAATTTCTGCGTTAAAGCCCAACAGACTTCTTACACCTTTGCAATTCACGTTTTGCAGTTCACGACAAATTCAATATCCACATAAATATTTTCCAGAGTCATGTATGTTAAATATAAAAAGTTGTTAATGGAACGAGTATGGCGATCAAAGGGGATATTTTAATTACAGAGAGATGTGTATGCTGGTGATATCCAGGTATTTATGGTACATTAAATAAATATTATTAATTCCTGATCATGCAAAACTTTCCGTAGTATTTGAATTGATGTTCAAATAAATTCGTTGTATCTCACTATGAAAGGTCCCATATAAAACGATACTGAAATAACGTGATATTAAAAATAATGATTGTGACAGTATTTCACTGATACAACATTTGATGTTAATGAAACACTGCCACTGTTTAAACTCTGATTAAATTACTGTTTGTATGGTTATTAACTTTCAATTTTGTGAGCATTCACCGTTATTGATGTATTATTGAATGGTTTATACTACTTTTTATTTAGTGTATGTGTATTTATGGACGCATGAAGGGATGTAAACAAAGTATTGACCATATAAAATATTATGATGAGTATGAAGTACATGGATCACCTAAAATTTTAATAATTTCAATATACATGTACTAGATCCAAAAGAGTAAATTCACATGCTTTGATGTGCAGTTAGCAGTCAGGCCCCATTATATACATCTACAGCTATCATATCGCATTTCACGGAAATAGTAACGATACTGTTAACAGTGGAAGTTCAGTGGTAAATCGACAATAAGAAAGTATGTAACATGCATGCGTTTCAAATCACTCAGCATTATGCACATGAGATACGAAGAAAAATCTCAACCACATGTAAAATATAGATCTCTATTGGTTCATTTGACGTAATTTGATTATATTTTCGAAGTGATTCAATTTCTTTCGCGCTTTTATTTGTTACTAGCCGTACCCGTGCACTACGCTGCACCAGTTAGAAATAAATATAAAATAATTACAGAATTAAAATAGGGCGTTTGATCCAGGGAATATTTGTGTTTGATAGAAGGATAAATCTTTTAATATGTTACTTAATTTAATTTGTATTTAAATAATTAAAATGCGGTCATTTTGGTCCAGAGAGCAATCATTTGGTGCAATGACAATTCCTTTAACATGTTTCTTAATTTTTATTACATGCAACCATAGCTTAATGAAGATTGACATATCATTTAGTTTTAATGTGTATACTTTATATTACTTGCTATATGTTTCAGAAGTTACTGTAATAACATTGTAGAATTATGTCCAACTAGAGAAACTACACTTTCCAATGGTAAAATAATAATTAAACAATTAATTAGCTTTCGATATTACTTCATACAAACACAGAAACATTCTCTTAGGCTATGTTTAATAGCTTTCGATTGTTATTGTCCACGGCCCCTTATAGACGAAGTAATTTGTTTTTATTTCAGAACAGCGCCTTAGATGGCGTTATTGTAATTTTAAAACTTATTTATCTTATTAAATATCAGTCCTATCAAACTTTTGTACAGAATAAAACGTATCGGAAATTATTTTTAAAGAAAGTTTTGTTATGTAGTATTTTTAATGAAAATCAATAATAAGCGAGATATTTCGACTTATTTAATTCAGGCCCTCTTATAACCCCCTTTTAAATAATGTATTTTGAATGCCGTATAGCCTAAAATCTAAGTTACAACGAACTTAATGTATATTACAGTTTTCATATAAATCGCTTCAGCCATTATCGCGTGAAAAGGTAACAAACATCCAGACAGACAGACAGACATACAAACAAAAATTAAAAAAAAGCGATTTTCGGTTTCAGGATTCTTAATTATACATGTTAACACCAATTATTTTTGGCAAAAGGAAAATTACCAGAAACATTTTGGCTAAAGATTTATTATTAGTATAGATTTAAATTGACAGTCTAATATTGGATTTCTGCATCCGAAGCAGAGATGAAATTTGCTTCCATTTCTATGCCGTTGAAAGGACGTGTTAAACATAGAAAACATTGTTAAGGGACAATACAGAAAGATTTACGCCAGAAAACTTATACATGTAACTTCTCATATATTGTAACCATCACACTTAAAAAGCGTCATATATTTCAATTCACTGATGAATAAAAAAGTAAGTTGGTAGCTTTCACACTATTAATTATTTAATTATTTGTGTAATAAAGAATCTTGTGTTACAATCTTTACAAAACCTGAAAAAAAAATATATTTTTTTTTTTCTATATATAGAAAGGCAATGTAGGGATAAGGTTGCTCTGGAGACCCAATCGATGATCAAAACAAATTGGGGAACCGAGTTATACCTCTATGGAGGAAGCAGAGAAGGCAGACTGGGCTTAACTTGGTTTCGTCTAGGAGCTTGGAGGGCACTTAAAATCGTCAACGAAGAGGGGACGAGAATATGTCCTCTTTGTGGTAGAGGCGAGACACCACACCATATTTTATCGGAGTGTGAAGCCAGAGAAGCTCTGAGGAAACGATTCCTGTCAGAGTCCTTCATTACATCTAGCAGGGGGCACTTGGCGACATACAATTTATTAAAAAACTTAAATTCTGTGTGGGAAAATTTATGGCAAAAGTTCGACAGCTGAGAATGGAACTGGCTGAGGGGGAGGGGGCCGAGGAAATAAGGGGAAGAGTTATTTATTAGTGTTGTGAAGAGTAGTATTAATACTGAGCGAATAAGGTAATTGGGGGATTTTTTTTAATTGGGTTATTTTATGACGCTGTATCAACATCTAGGTTATTTAGCGTCTGAATGATATGAAGGTGATAATGCCGGTGAAATGAGTCCGGGGTCCAGCACCTAAAGTTGCCCAGCATTTGCTCGTATTGGGTTGAGGAAAAACCCCGGAAAAAAAACCTCAACCAGATAACTTGCCCCAACCGGGAATCGAACCCGGGCCACCTGGTTTCGCAGCCAGACGGGCTGACCGTTACTCCACAGGTGTGGACTAATTGGGGGATAATGTTCTTTTGTATTTATTGTGTGCGTTTTTAATTGCGTGTGTATATGCTTTGTTATGTATTATCTTTATACAGGGACCACTTTATTTTTACCAACATTTTTAACATTAACCTGGCTATACTGGAAACACTGTTGCCCCCTTCCATTACAGGAGTTTGATGTTGATAGTGCAATATGTAAACAAATCATTTTACTAGCTATAGGAGGAGAGAAAAGTAGTGTATCCATTTATGTTGTAGGGAAATACGATATTACGGTTTTCAATTTGATCATCACTTTTATGCAATTTATCAAAATACAGTGGAGTAGTAACATTTTTTTTTGCAAAAACTCAACTTTTCAGGCGGCTATGTTCGTTATGTAATGTCTACTTTATTTAGCATTATTGGTGTTAACATACAATATAGAGAGTGCATTTAAATTGAGGGCTCATAAGTAAAGGGTTGTAAGTGCACTTAAGTTACTTTTGAGAAAATGGGGTTTAAATATTTAAGCTTTCGTAAAAACGGTGAAATTGTTATTTAAATTTTAATGTGTGATGAGATTAAAATATCCCTTTGCCACTAAAATTTTAGATACTTTTGCTTACACTGGATGCACTTAACTCATGTTATTACAAATGTCACTAGCATTCCTATGCTTCTAGCCACCTCAATTCAAAATAAGCTAATCTGAATTTTTAAATAAGTTGCTGAAAATGGTTGCCGTTCATTACAATGCAGGCTTCAATTCTTTACGCATATTATTAAACACATTTTCAAAACATATTCTCTGAAATTGAATTTATCGTTTCTTGAATATAATTTTTTAGTACGATATTATTAATATAGGTTCTTTCTTCTATAGAAAACGCAACCATATTTCTGAAACACACTATACACTGCAGTGTTTACTTCAGTGCTTGAAGACTTCGAATGCAACAGCGGCCGTAAGTTTGTGTGTCTGACGGGAGCAAGGACATTAGTGAAGGGGTGAGAGTGAAGTACATTCAGAAATGCAGGTACAATAAAAATGCAAGTAAAAATAAAATGATGTCCCTGTATTTATTACTTGGATTATTTAGTGCAATTTCAATAAGGAATTGAATGTTTTGTATATATATATATATATATATATGTGTGTGTGTGTGTGTGTGTGTGTGTGTGTGTGTGTGTGTGTGTTTTTTCACTGTTTTTTTCTTCCATTTCTTATATTTATTTTATTTTTATTACGATTATTTTTTTGTGAAATTTGATATGAAGTTAGATTAGTTGTAATTGTGATAATTAATGATAATAATAATAATAATAATAATAATAATAATAATAATAATAATAATAATTTACTTACTTACAAATGGCTTTTAAGGAACCCGAAGGTTCATTGCCGCCCTCACATAAGCCCGCCAGAGGTCCCTATCCTGTGCAAGATTAAATAATAATAATAATGATAATAATAATAATAATAATAATAATAATAATAATAATAATAATAATAACTGTTGTTTTACTATTTTATTATTAGTAGTACTATTTTTGTTTTTTTGAAAATTCAAACTGTGCATAGTTACAGCACGAATGACCGTACAGACTCGTGCGAAGGATCTTGTGTACATGAGTTTGTATAATTGTGTATCAAATGCATTCATATACTGGGTGTTCATTTCAAAGTGTGTCATGACGTCACTGTTGATGTGTCGGCGATTTGAAGCGAGTTTCAGCTTTTGTGTCAGAGAAGTTGCCTATTAATCAAGGCGTTCAACCTGAACTTGAGAACGTGTACGGTATAACTTGAACGTCGTAGCAACAGATGGCGGTCTGTACGGTCTGTGTGCTACCATAACCTCTTTCGAACTGTGTTTTGCGCGGCCAAGTCGTACGCAGGGTATTTGTTATTATCGCTTGCGTACGGTAACATTCCACAACACAAATCAAATGCTCCGTGTCCATGTTGACCGTCGAAATTAATGTCAACAAATACGTAAGTAATCGTCTTAACCCTCTCCCCATATCCCGACAGTAAGAAAAAAAATCACCTCAGTACGTATTTCCAAACAGTTCACATTCCTGCCACTACCGGCGTTACCGTACGTATCGGCACGTACTCTTCAGAATGAACGCCGTACTTACTAGGCAACTTCTCTGGCACATAGGTAATACACCTCTGCGGAAGTGTAGGAAGATTGAATTCTCTAGCTCATCGACTAGCCACGTCACAGCATACAGCCGTGACACACTTTGAACTGAACACGCAGTATGGAAAGGCTAAAATGGTACTTAAATAACCCTAAAAATCCGAACCCTGGTCATTACCTTCAGCTTACTGCACCTACCCGGTTCAATGGAATTCATGATGCCGGTTTTCTGTCTTAGAAACTAACTGCGAACCTCACAGAGAGCTGCGGAGTTTGAGCAGCGGACTCCAGTTCATTACGTGTGCAGAGAGGCGGCGTTTGATGTGGTGCCGTGGGTGATGGTGTGGTCGCTATTCCAGGCCAGACCCTACGAGTCATGGCAGATTAATTCCGGATTCCGAGAGCTAGAGTGTATAGGATAGAACAAATATAGCAAAAATTGTGCAGTTATTTACAAGGAGTGACCACATTTCTTGAAAGATTACCTTAAACATACCGTAGAATCCCATAACAATTACAAGCAGGGGCGGGCACAATACGGTGACATTTAATTTTTTATGCTCGACCATGCCGAAATGTAGTAATTATACACCTGGTAGCAGTCCTTTAATGCATGTCATTAAAGTACACCTACTCATTAAAGGTCAGGTCTTTCAGCCAATGACGACTCAGGTTACAACTGTTCAGCCAATGACAGGTCAGCTTTCTACCGTTATAAAATCGCAAGTATCGATTATTCTCGGATATGCAATCGAAAGAGAATTAGCGAAAAGTCACGGAGGCTGGAAATATAATACTGTCGCAGAAGGTTATGTTCTGTTACTATAATAATTAGCGTTAATTGTAAATAATATTCAAATAAATTCAATTTGTCATCTCGTTTTTCAATGTCGAATTCAATAATCAAGGTTATAATATTATAATATTATCAAGTTTAACGGGACTACGTCAAGGTCAATGACATTATTGTTCCTCGGAAAAAATCAATACTTTCGCGTCTGCGCACATCTCACAATTCACGACCTAGAACAAGGTTACTTCCGATCTTGTCAGTTACAAATAAAATGTATACATGTGAATACCGGTAATTTCAAGTTAGAAATATGGTCGAGCATAAAAAGTCGTATGAAACTCGCCTATAATGGTAATTAAGAAGCTCGTATGAAAATTATGAAACTCGCTTGCGCTCGTTTCATAAATATCCATACTCGATTCTTAATTACTATCATTATAGGCTCGTTACATAATGTATTATTATGCTTGACCATGCCGAAATGTAGTAATTATACACCTGGTAGCAATCCTTTAATGCATGTCATTAAAGTACACCTATTCATTAAAGTTCAGGTTTTCGATTATTCTCGGATATGCAATCGAAAGACAACTAGCAAAACGTCACGCAGGCTGGAAATCCAATACTGTCGCAGAAGGTTACGTTCTGTTACTATAATAATTAGCGTTAATTGTAAATAATATTCAAATAAATTCAATCTGTCATCTCGTTTTTCAATGTCGAATTCAATTTCAAGGTTATATCAAGATTAATTTTTATCTTACTCTCTAGATTATATCAAGGTCGTCGACATTCG
The DNA here is from genome assembly GCF_040183065.1 of Periplaneta americana. Classification (NCBI taxonomy): domain Eukaryota; kingdom Metazoa; phylum Arthropoda; class Insecta; order Blattodea; family Blattidae; genus Periplaneta; species Periplaneta americana. The sequence continues at coordinate 219,294,075 of NC_091117.1, forward strand.
TTTCCCGGAAAAAAATCAATACTTTCGCGTCTGCGTACATCTCACAATTTACGAGATTGCACAATGCCAGTCACATAAGAATTACATGAATATTTATGAATAATTTCAAGTTATAAATATGGTCCAGCATAAAATGTCGTATGAAACTTGCCTATAATGGTAATTAAGACGCTCGTATGAAAATTGTGAAACTCGCTTGCGCTCGTTTCATAAACATCCTCGCGTCTTAATTACTACCATTATAGGCTCGTTGCGTAATCTACTATTAAGGTGACATGTATTTATTTAGCCTGACGAGTTACTCCCTTGGTTTGAGTTGTAAATTATTTAAAAATAGCGTGTAAGAGGGTCTTAGACTAGAAAAGTTTAGCTTAAATGTAGTTCTGTTTATAAGTATGCATAAGGGTGTAATTATTTTTCTTATTTGAACTGTTGTATCAGTGAATCGAGGTGAGTCAGTGAAGTTATGGTTTTACAGTGCAGTGAACAGTTCCGATCAGTGATAATTTATAGTGTCAATGAAATGTGTTCTATAGTGTCAGTGAAATGTGTTCTTTAGTGTCAGTGAAATGTGTGCTAAAGTGTCAGTGAAATGCGTCATAGTGCCACTACATTGAGTGAGATGAGAGTAAAGTGGAAGACTGTTATCAGTACCAATATGAAATTTATGTAGGGCCTATACATATGTAGGTTGTATTGTAAAATTAGGTTCACCTACTAATTAGGTTATTTTATGTATTAATATTAATTGTAATTATTGTGTAAAATTGTATTGTGTATTCTTATTGTATTGTGTATATAATTGTATTAACTATTGTATAATTGAATCGGTTATTGTTGAAAGGAACTAAGTCCACTTTTTAAAGTTTTGAGATAATCGAAGAAAACTGTTTTGTGGATAATCTATCGAAGATTAAACCAACATATATCATACACATAAAATATATGTGTACAAAATATGTTGGTTTAATCGTCGATAGATTATCCACAAAACAGTTTTTTTCGATTATCTCAAAACTTTAAAAAAGTGGATTTAGTTCATTTCAACAATAACAGATTCAATTGTATTGTGTATTGTATAATTCTATTGTGTATTGTTTATATTGTGTATACCACTGCCACCGGGTGCTTGCCCACTTGCAGTGTAAATAAATACATACATACAATATCAGGAAAACTTTGTCAAAATACGAAATTTGTTTTGGCATAATTTGAATATGAAATAAAGATTCCTGGTAGTAATCAATTTAAAATTACCTCGAAATGTAGTTTGAATATTTTATATTGGAATATACAAAGTCTTTCCAACAAAGTGGATTACATTTCACAATTAGCATTTGAATTCAAAGTACATATACTTAATCACTCATTTAAAATTTGTGTGACTGCAACCTGTATATATTTTGTGTGGCTTTACTTTTTTATAGTGTTTTTTTCTCTCTCTCTTTATTTTTTGTGTAGCTTTATTTTGTAAATAGTGTATTTTTTTCTCTGTTTATTTCTATTATTGTATTTGTATTCCTGGTGTTGTGGAAGAGAAGGCCTGATGGCCTTAACTACACCAGAATAAATAAATAAATAAATAAATAAATAAATAAATAAATAAATAAATAAATAAATAAATAAATAAATGTATTCTATGTTGTTGACCATTGGCTGCGTGCTTCGGAATTAATCTTACTTAATATTACCGGTTATGGTCTTTCCGATTTTTATTGTAGACCTAGTAGTTGTCAGCATCGGGGATCACCTATATTAGTTAGGACTAATCTCCAACCTTCTGAATTTGATATTTCTGCATTATCATCACAGTATCATTTTGAAGCTTGTTCAATATTTATCAATTCAATAAATGTTTTATATATTTGCTATTATCGAAGGCCTGACAATAGTAATCGTGGTTTTGAGAACTTTATATTTCTTCTCGTATTATAATTATGCCAATATGTGTTAGAATTTTTCATGTTCTTATGAAAGAAAGTTAATAATATATATTTATATAATTTTACTGGAAGCAAGTAAAGAGATAGGTTTGGAAGTAAATCACGAAAAGACTAAGTATATGATTATGTCTCCTGACCAGAATATTGTACGAAATGGAAACCGAATATAAAAATTGGAAATTTATCTTTTGAAGAAGTAGAGAAGTTCAAATATCTTGGAGCAACAGTAACAAATATAAACGATACTCGGGATGAAATTAAACACAGAATACTGGAAGCAAGTAAAGAGTTAGGTTTGGAAGTAAATCCCGAAAAAACAAAGTATATAATTATGTCTCGTGACGAGAATATTGTAGAAAATGGGAATATAAAAATTGGAAATTTATCTTTCGAAGAGGTGGAGAAGTTCAAATATCTTGGAGCAATAGTAACAAATATAAATGATACTTACTTACTTACAAATGACTTTTAAGGAACCCGAAGGTTCATTGCCGCCCTCACATAAGCCCGCCAGCAGTCCCTATCCTGTGCAAGATTAATCCAGTCTCTATTATCACACCCCACCTCCCTCAAATCCATTTTAATATACAAAATAAAAGGTACGACCGTTCCAGATTCACTTTCCTGTCACGTTTAGAAACATCTTCAACAATATGTCCAGCAATGCGCTAAATTATCAGCTAAGTAGGATGGGTGTGTGAACAAGACGTAGAGAGCGCGCCTCCTGTGTAAATATCGTGTACAGCTTGCCTGTTAATTCCCACCACATTGCGGATAGAACACCGATCTGTTGTGGCGAAGATACCCGCAGGCTCCATCAGTACGCGCTTGTCAGATCTTGTGTGTTAGTAAGAGAGTGCAATCCTTTGTTCTCGCCGATGTCTGACGTCTTACAATTTGATCTCTTTCGTAAATGTGTTTGACGTAGACAAGATTCTATTTAGCATTCTTATTTTACTATTAATTGCCACTGCATATATTTAGCGAGTTATCCAGCTCTTCATATATTGTAAAGTTGCAAAGTGTTAGTAAGATTGTTATATAATATTAGGAAGCTATGATTTAAATTTCAGTGAAAACATTGTTTATGCCTACAAATCAAGATTTCAGGTATCCCTGTAAAGTTTATATGAATAATTTGGAGGGAAAAATTGTTCCGGTGCCGGGCATCGAACCCGGGACCTTTGGTTTAACGTACCAACGCTCTACCAACTGAGCTACCCGGGAACTCTACCCGACACCGATCCAATTTTTCCCCCTATATCCACAGAACTCAAAGTGAGCTGACAACCGTCAAGCAACCAACTTCGAGTGCACACTAACTCCGTGTGACTTAAATTATTGTGGTTTTCTGTTAACGAACAGTGACATGTATTATGCAAATCAACATTTCAGGTATAACTCCTTGTAAAGTTGATTTGAATAATTTCGAGGGAAAAATTGTTCCGGGGCCGGGCGTCGAATCCGGAACCTTTGGTTTAACGTACCAACGCTGTACCAACTGAGCTACCCGGGAACTCTACCAGACACCGATCCAATTTTTCCCTCTATATCCACAGACCTGAAAGTGAGCTGACAACCGTCAAGCAACCAACTTCGAGTGCACACTAACTCCGTGTGACTTAAATTGTGGTTTTCTGTTAACGAACAGTGACGTGTATTATGCAAATCAACATTTCAGGTATAACTCCTTGTAAAGTTGATTTGAATAATTTCGAGGGAAAAATTGTTCCAGGGCCGGGCGTCGAATCCGGAACCTTTGGTTTAACGTACCAACGTTCTACCAACTGAGCTACCCGGGAACTCTACCAGACACCGATCCAATTTTTCCCTCTATATCCACAGACCTCAAAGTGGGCTGACAACCGTCAAGCAACCAACTTCGAGTGCACACTAACTCCGTGTGACTTAAATTGTGGTTTTTTGTTAACGAACAGTGACGTGTATTATGCAAATCAAGATTTCAGGTATAACTCCTTGTAAAGTTGATTTGAATAATTTCGAGGGAAAAATTGTTCCGGGGCCGGGCGTCGAATCCGGAACCTTTGGTTTAACGTACCAACGCTGTACCAACTGAGCTACCCGGGAACTCTACCAGACACCGATCCAATTTTTCCCTCTATATCCACAGACCTCAAAGTGGGCTGACAAAGTGGGCAAGCAACCAACTTCGAGTGCACAGTAACTCCGTGTGACTTAAATTGTGGTTTTCTGTTAACGAACAGTGACGTGTATTATGCAAATCAAGATTTCAGGTATAACTCCTTGTAAAGTTGATTTGAATAATTTCGAGGGAAAAATTGTTCCGGGGCCGGGCATCGAACCCGGGACCTTATTCATCATTCATTGTTTATACCTATATGGAAATCAGGCTACATTTCAACAGACATAAAGTAATTAAAATACTGTGCAAAGAAAAGACATAATCTGTTATACTTTTAGTCTACGAAAAGTGAAAGGACAGTCATTGAATCCCTAGCGTGAAATTTTTTTGTTTTGCCTGACGACTTCATCATGCCCTGTAGTCGGGCTAATATGATACAGTGAAAAAGTCGGGCTAATTTGATATGGACTTAAAATGTACCAAATTCTCAGTTTGAAAATGTTTAAACTGTGATTATGGAAGCATATTTTTTGCTCTTTAAGGAGCAATATTGAAGAAAGTTTAAACAAAAAATTATTATCAGCCTCATAAATGTACTAAAACAAAATGTAATTTTGTTCCTTGAAAAAAAAAAACAATTTTTAAGTGATACTCTGTTATATTTGTTACTGCTCTTGAATCAATAAAGACAGAATCATTTTTTTTTAATTTTCCTTTCACTCAGAATAGTCAGCTTCATTTTTCTCCATAGAAATATTTTGTAACAGTTTTATCAGTGTTATTTCAAAATTATAGTGTATGTAATATGTAGCACCTATAGTAGCAGCGAACGTAATGAGATGGAAAATAAAATCATAGAGTTTGTAAAGAAGGAATAAATGTCCACTTAAAACAGAATTTGAGTGTAATAAACGTTTTAAGTTAAGTGGAAGAGTGATGCAAGAACAGGATACTGTTGCTGGCGCCGCCAGTTGATTAAAATTGGTACTAATGCAATTCATATGGTGCAGAAAAATAGGGTTTCCTTGACTATTACACTTTTACTACGTCATACTACTTTTGACCAATAAAACGGTACGAAAGTACGTATTTCATCCAATCATGGCTGCTTATCGCACAATTTTATCGCGTCCCTAACATTTGTTTAATGTTATCACGTCCCTAGCATTGGTTTAATTTTATCATGTCCCTAGCATTTGTTTAATTTTATCGCGTCCCTAGCATTTGTTTAATTTTATCGCGTCCCTAGCATTTGTTTAATTTTATCCCTTCCCTAGCATTAGTTTAATTTTATCGCGTCCCTAGCATTTGTTTAATTTTATCGCGTCCCTAGCATGTGTTTAATTTTATCACGTCCCTAGCATTTGTTTAATTTTATCACGACCCTAGCATTTGTTTAATTTTATCGCGTCCCTAGCATTTGTTTAATTTTATCGCGTCCCTAGCATTTGTTTAATTTGATCACGTCCCTAGCATTTGTTTAATTTTATCGCGTCCCTAGCATTTGTTTAATTTTATCGCGTCCCTAGCATTTGTTTAATTTTATCGCGTCCCTAGCATTTGTTTAATTTTATCACGTCCCTAGCATTTGTTTAATTTTATCGCGTCCCTAGAATTTGTTTAATTTTATCGCGTCCCTAGCATTCGTTTAATTTTATCGCGGCCCTAGCATTTGTTTAATTTTATCGCGTCCCTAGCATTTGTTTAATTTTATCACGTCCCTAGCATTTGTTTAATTTTATCACGTCCCTAGCATTTCTTTAATTTCATCGCGTCCCTAGCATTTGTTTAATTTTATGGCGTCCCTAGCATTTGTTTAATTTTATCGCGTCCCTAGCATTTGTTTAATTTTATCGCGTCCCTAGCATTTGCTTAATTTTATCGCTTCCCTAGCATTTGTTTAATTTTATCACGTCCCTAGCATTTGTTTAATTTTATCGCGTCCCTAGCATTTGTTTAATTTTATCGCGTTCCTAGCATTTGTTTAATTTTATCATGTCCCTAGCATTTGTTTAATTTTATCACTTGTCTAGTATTTGTTTAATTTTATCGCGCCCCTAGCATTTGTTTCTTTGTTGCCAACATTTCGAACTGCGCTGGTCTGGACGTCAAAAAAAAAAAAACAAAAAAACAAAAAAAAAAAACAGAAAATTACAAACCACTCCAGTCGATGCACAGCAGTTTCAAATATGACTCGCATTGGCATTCAAGAACAAGAACTAATAAAGGTCACTGATCATACCTATGCATCTTCCTTGAAATCAGATTTACAAATAAATGAAGAGCACCATTCGGAAATCCTGATTAAGTTGAATACACCATGTAGGCCTACATCGAGTTCCACTTCTTTTACGCACACGTCCAATATAACATCAACTGAACCACCAACCACTAAAACATTCAAATTTGAAAATTGTACATTCAATAATTATTCCTTTTAAAATTATTCATGTTTTAATTTTTTATGTCATCGTCGTTAATTAAAACTTTTCTAACACTTGTGTATATTAGTTAGGTTATGTTATAGCTTCTGCTATATGATATTATGGATAGTCACGTATCAGAGATTGTTTAATATTAAGATTTATTGAAAATCATCTGTCAAGTGACGTTGGTTACTGGGATTCGGATAATTGAAGTGGAATGCAATTGTTTTAATAAAAATGAAACGGATCAACAAAGCCTTCTTGACTAGTAATACTGCCATCGTGATTTAGAATCTAGATCGAGAAGGCATTGCTAGTAATCGTCTACAGAGTTCAATGAAGATTCCATAGTTGGCACAACTGATAGCAAGATAACAGCTAATCATAACACACTACTGCCATCTAGTATGCATCTAGCGTAATATTTGTAATGTTGAGATGGTACAATAATACATTTGAAGACAGCTGTATTTTCGTAAATCAATTAATATTATATTGTATTGAAGTACTTCGTTACTTCTAATCTTTATATACTTTCTTCTAATCGTGTAATAGTCAATTAAATCCCACTCGAGTTTTTATTTTCTCTAGATAAATCAAAACCTCTAGTGAGATTACTGTTGAGAAAAATGTTTTCTTGCATTATATAGGGTGGTTCAAAATTCGCGCGACATAGGACATCTCCGTTATTAGTGTAAGTACAAAAAATAGTTTCAAATAAATGTTTTAGGTATTGATACGTGTAGTTCATGTGCAAAATTAAAAGAAAACCGTAGGAGCCATTTTTCAGAAAATTGCAACAAACATGTTCGCGTTTCAAGTAAAGTATCAGTTTGGTTAGGGAAAACGCATCCAAAACTGAGATGTCACATCTCTGGAACATACGAAACTTAAATTAGAAATGTGGTTTGGGTCGAGCTCCGTAATTAATAAATTGTGTTTTTTTTTTTTTTTTTGTGTAGACAGGTGAGTAAGTGCTCGTTTCACCAGTGAACCGGGTAGTAACAGACAATGTACACAATTCCTGAGAGGGTGAAAATGGTTCTCATCCATGCGGGAGGTCTGAGTCTACGGGAAGCAGCAGAATAATATCACAGATGGCATCCAGATCAACCTACCCCACATCACGGAAGCATTGGTCGTTTAATGGAACGGTTCAAGGCAGTATCCACGACAAAATATGTTCAGAGCGGCCTCGTACAGCAACAAAGGATGCAAACGCAGCTAGTTTACTAGCTAAGGTGATAGTCAGTCCATCACGGTCAACCAGGGAAGTGGCGCAAGAATGTGGCACCAGTCAAGCGTCCGTGTCCAGGATGCTATCCGTCAATCATTTCCATCCCTATCGAATGCACTTTGTGCAAGGAACTGCATGGGGTTGACACAGATATGCGGGTGCAGTTCTGTGAGTGGTTTCTTGAACGACGAACGCACCAGCCAAACCTTGAAGCTGATATTTGTTGGAGCATGAGGCCTGTTTCCATTTGAACGGAACAGTGAATACACATAACGCTGTGTACTGGGCAACCGAGAACCCCCACATAGCTCTAGAGGCTCATAATAAGTTTGACCCAAGATTAAATGTGTGGTGTGGCATACACGGGGATGTTGTCATCGGCCCTGTATTTCTGAACAACAAGCTCACTGCTCCATTATACAGATAGCATCTCGAGGCTGCACTGCTGTCCTATTTGGGTGATCTACCCCAAGAAAGAAGACGTAGGTTTTTCTTTCAGCAGCATGGAACAGCACCGCATTTCAGATTGACAGTCCGCGAATTGCTGAATGAAATTATCCCTGGGCGTTGGATCAGTGGCAGGGATCCAATGGAACGGCCGCCTAAGTCGCCAGATTTAACACCACTTGACTTTTTTTCTCTGGGGACATCTCAAGTCTGTAGTTTACAGCAACAAGCCCCGAAAACTGAATGAACTGCAGGAAAATATCAGGAGAGAATGTGCACAAATAACACCTGCAGTGTTACGTAATGTGCGGAGCAGTTACCTCAACCGTGTATAGATGTGCCGTCAACAAAATGGCCACCAATTTGAACACTAACTCCATTAGTGTGCATGTGGAACAATTACACAGGTCGTGGAAGTTCAAGTGCTAAAATGTTTTGGTTTGCCATTGTGACTCTCAACTTACTCACCTGTCAACACAAAAAACACAATGTATTAATTACAGAGCGCGATCCAAACCACATTTCTAATTAAAGTTTCGTACGCTCCAGAGATGTGGCACCTAAGTTTTGGATGCGTTTTCCCTAACCAAACTGGTACTTTACTTGAAACGCGAACATGTTTGTTGCAATTTTCTCAAAAATGGGTTTTACGATTTTCTTTAAATTTTGCACATGAACTACACGTACCAATATCTCAAACATTTATTTGAAACTATTTTTTGTACTTACACTAATAACGGAGATGTCCTATGTCGCGCGACTTTTGAATCACCCTGTATTATCGGAAATTCACTACAAACCATCAGTATTCCAATATAATGTGGTATCACATTACATTAAAATATTTTGTAACATTATTTTTTCCACAGTTCCTTAAATATGATGTGAGATATAAAAGAGAACTTAACATTATTATAGTCCCAATATACTGCTGCAAGCAGCTTTTATATACGTCATTATTGTGGCATCACTTGTGCACACCAGTAATGTGTGGTGTTATCATTTGATAGAAGAGAAAGTTACAACTCTATGCTTTATGAACTATCTCGACGAACACAAACTCCTTGATGACTATCAATCGGGTTTTAGACATGGACACAGCACTTCTACAGCCCTACTTAAAGTGACTGAGGACATCCGTGAAGCTATGGATAGGGGTGAAGTAACGGCACTAACTCTTCTCGATTTCAGCAATGCCTTTGGTTCTGTTGATATCGACTTGCTTCTTGCAAAGATGAAGGCTTTGCACCTGTCAGACAATACCTTGAGCTGGATGGACTCCTACCTACGTGACCGCCAACAGTGTGTTTCACTTGATAATCAATTCTCCCAATGGAGATGCACAAAGGCGGGAGTGCCGCAGGGCTCCGTATTAGGACCACTACTTTTCTCTATCTACATTAATGACGTATCAAAGAACTTACAGTATTGCCGATATCACCTCTATGCCGACGACCTACAACTTTACATACATTCCAGACCCAATACGATCAATGAATCGATTGACAAGTTAAATTGTGACCTAGCCACTGTCTCCACTTGGGCGGCCAATTTCGGACTCGCACTTAATCCAAGTAAGACTCAAGCCATAATTATTGGACATAAGCGTTTAGTTAACTCCCTTAATAACAGTAATCTTTCAGTTGTTACCCTTAACAACACGCTAATCCCTTATTCATCTGTCGTAAAAAATCTTGGCTTCTTTTTTGATAATAATCTAAGTTGGAATTTTCAAGTTAAAGAAACGATAAAAAAAATCTGTTCCTCCATTCACTGTTTGAGTCGCTTGAGAAACTTCTTGCCCCAGCAACTAAAACTTACAATAGTGCAAACCCTAGTAACGCCGCACTTCGATTACTGTGACGTTTTGTTAAGTGACCTAAGTTCTGATTTGTCAGTCAAGTTACAGCGAGCTCAGAATATGTGCGTCAGATACGTGTGCAACATCCGACGGTATGATCACATATCACCATCCTTCGCAAGTCTCCCGTGGCTCCGACTTAAAGAACGTAGAACTTTACACTCTTTGTCTTTACTCTTTCGAATTCTGCACACTTCAACACCAAATTACCTTTCGTCTCGTTTCTCTTATCTATACTCTAACCACGACGTAAATACCAGATCACTTATCTGTGGCACGCTAAGTATACCTCTTCATAGAACATCTTGTTATTCATAATCTTTTACAATATCCACCTCGCGTCAATGGAATTCCTTGTCACAAAGTATTAGGGGCTGCAAGACAATAAACACCTTTAAGAACAGCTTAAAAGATAACCTTATTAGCATTTCACTCCAATCATACTGATTTAAACTATCACTGACTACATTGTTACTTTTTTCTTTAGACATCATCCTGATCGTGCTGTATTTTAATTGTCTCGTAATAATCTCTTTCTATTACCTAATATTATTTGAAATATATTAACATTCTATGTATTTTAGTTTAATTCTGCTACACAGTTTATTTCAGTGTTTAATTAATAGTTCATAGTATTTTGTTGTTCAATTTGTAAATAACTTTTGTATACATGTAACTCTCATCTAAATCAAATTGTTGGATTCTTTGTAAGTTCATGCATATGTATATACACTTTTTGCTGGTTGAGTGGAAGAGAAGGCCTTACGGCCTTAACTCTGCCAGCTAAAATAAATCATTATTATTATTATTATTATTATTATTATTATTATTATTATTATTATTATTATTATTATTATTATTATAACTTTCAGTTGTAATGAGTAATTCATTGTAACTTATCGTAGTATTGTGCCATATCATAATATTCTTATACTGTTCCGTTTAATTCACGAGTACACATTTTAGTTATCTGTGTTCCTGTCTCCAATTTTCAGCCTTACAAGTACGAAGGCGAATGTCTCCCTTTTCTTGTTGGGAATTGAATCATTTTCCGGAGAGCTACAGCAAAGCACACTGTTAAATCAATTAAAAGTTTTAAGGAAATCGGATTCATGGAAGGACGGACTAGAATGCAATTGGCTAAAATTATTATATAGATGTAGATTATGATAATGATGATAAATACTCTAATATTATTATATACAAATACTCCCTGTATTTTTAGGATTATTTCGATCTTTACTCACATGGGAGATCAATCTTTGTGAATTTTGATTACTTTAACACAGTTTAAAATGAAGAAATCTACCAACTTTGTAGTGAATTGAACTATACGAATGAAAATGAAATGCTAACTATATTAAGGTAGGTGTCTCCAAGTACACCACGTCTCCAAAGTCCGCCACTCGTCATTTTCATTAAGATACGATATTTTGTCACAAGTTGGCACCAGTGGCTTGATACATGATGCGTTAGAACTTTATTGAATACGCAAGGTGCATTACCAGTATATCTTGCTATGAGGTAGTCACCACTGTGTTTAGTGTGGTTGCCGATATAAAATTTGCTCCACAATTATCCGTTTCATCCAATGGAATAAGTAATACGTTTACAGAGTGTCGTAATCATAAATAAATAAATAAATAAATAATAAATACATAAATAAATACACAAATAAATAAACACACAAACAAATAAATGCATAAATAAATACATAAGTACATAAATACATAAATAAATACACAAATAAATAAATACACAAATAAATAAATGCATAAATAAATACATAAGTACATAAATAAATACACAAAAAAATAAATACATAAATAAATACATAAATACACAAATAAATAAATGCACAAATAAATAAATACACAAATAAATACACAAATAAATAAATGCATAAATAAATAAATACATAAATAAATAAATACATAAATAAATAAATACATAAATACACAAATAAATAAATACACAAATAAATACACAAATAAATAAATGCATAAATAAATAATAAATACATAAATAAATGAATACATAACTAAATAAATACATAAATACACAAATAAATAAATACACAAATAAATAAATACACAAATAAATAAATGCATAAATAAATAAATACATAAATAAATAAATACATAAATACACAAATAAATAAATACATAAATAAATACATAAATAAAAAATACATAAATACATAAATAAATACATAAATACATAAATAAATAAATAATTAAATCAATCAATAAACATACAGACAAACGAAGAAAACGAACAAGCAACAAACGAACAAACAACAAACGAACAATTGAAAGAATTGAATAATTGAATGAAATGAATTGAATAAACTGAATGAAATGACTGAATTGAAGGAATTGAATTGAATGAACTGAATAAATCAATGAATGAATGAATAAATAAATGAATTAATAAATCAATGAATCAATGAATAAATGAATATCTAAGTAAGTAAATGAATGAATGAATGTATGTATGAATGCATGAATAAAACAATGAATAAATGAATAAATAAATAAATAAGTAAATAAATGAATTAATAATTAAATGAATGAATAAATAAATGAGTAAATAAATAAATAAATAAATAAATAAATAAATAAATAAATAAATGACTGAATAAATGAATGAATGAATAAATCAATGAATAAATGAATATCTAAGTAAGTAAATGAATGAATGAATGAATGAATCAATTATTAAATAAATAAACAAATAAATAAATACATGAATAAATAAATACATGAAAAAATAAATGAATAAACGAATGAATAAATAAATGAATAAATAAATGAATGAATGAATGAATAAATAAATGAATTACTAAGTAAATAAATAAATGAATAAATAAATAAATAAGTAATTGAATAAATGAATGAATAAATAAATAATTGAATAATTGAATAAATGAATAAATGAACGAATGAATAAATGAATGAATAATAAATAAATAAGCAAGTAAGTAATTAAATAAGTAAATAAATAAATATCATTTTAAAGCCTATTTTGTGTACTTCTTGGCTATATGTACATTTACTATAGTGCTGTCCTAATTTATGACATTAATATTAGATGTTGGAACTGTTCTTAAGTTCGCCACTGCAGCTTCTTCTATGGTCAACTTAGGATCATTCGTTGCTGCTTCTTTGTGATGGTTTTAAATAGTTGGCGGTTTAAATAAACTGATTACATTTAACTTTAATATTTAAATGAGTGACATTTCAGATATTTTATAGGTAAAGGAATACTAAAATTATTAATCCTGTGGTAATTCATTAATAATAAAACTTTAATTCTTACTACAACCATTTTTTTGTTTTCAAATATGTTACATCTACATATACATGTGCATGTAAAAACAGACGCAGAAAGAGTTCGACTTCTACCTCCTTGCCTCTTGTGAGTCACAATTACATATCACTGGAAAACTTCCCATATGCTGATCATCTATCAATATGAGAGAAATTGGAAGAAGTAAACAAAACTGACATTAAAATAATGAACGGCGCAATAAATCATATCTGGGTTTCAAGAAATGGCAGGCTAACGAAATATTTTTCACATTTAGCAACAAAGTCTTGGTTATATTTTAATGTAACGACTGACAAAATATTTTTGTACCGTGATGCTTGCCTTTAACAGAATTAAATCAGTTACTGGAACTAGAATTGCCAATTCCTAGTGACAGAACACTATAAGTAGAAATTTATCGCATCCGTATATTTAATGAATGCTCCTCGAAGACGTTTTTACTGCCGATCTCTGTCTTCTTTACACATAAGCGAGAACGACCTCCGAGATGGATTTTTTTGATGTAGATGTCGATCGAAGTATTGGGTGTTACGATGGCCATATATTTCCCGTTGATGACGTATATACTGACTGGGCTGGCAGTTATCGGGCCTCGTGGCTTGTAAGCATTATTCACCACTGCTACGAGGCTGTTGCATGGCTGACGATCATTTGCGAGATACATTGCTCTTGAGACTAATGCTGGCATAGCTTAGCCAAGAATCATCTTCTTGATGTATTCCATTCTACATTCATAGCAATTAATTCACAATTAAAGCTCGTCCAAAATATAGACCAATCCTTTCATGCATATCAACTTCCAAGCGGCTGTAATGATCACTAGTATACAGCGGTGTGCTCGATCTCAGTAAAGTCTACTGCAGGTGTATGTATGTATTTATTCACACTGCAATGGATATATACCCCGTGGCAGTGGTAACTAATTACACTCAATAATGACAATAATAAACTTATTAATTAAAATACAATTAATAATAATACTAATAATTAATACTAATACTACTACTACTACTACTAATAATAATAATAATAATAATAATAATAATAATAATAATAATAATAATAATAATAATAATAACAACAGGGCATATACTAAATTAAATGAAACGATCACTTAAAAAACATTTGAAATATTCTAATTTGTATCTTAAAACTAAGATCGAACTAAAACTCACGAGTATATGTTCATATCTGCACAAGTACCTTTCAACATTACACTCATTTCGCTGTCAACTCACTCACTGCACTGGAACTACGACACATTTCACTGATTCTATCCTGATTTCACTAACACTTCAAAAACATTTCACTGTTCAAATACTTTGCACTGCCACTATAAACTATAAAGCTTCACTGACAGGAACACGTTTCACTTACACAGCACATTTCACTGACACGACATATTTCTTCACTGATACAACACACTTCACTGACACAACATAAATCTTCACTGATATAACACTTCAATAACAACATATCATTTACACCCTTTAAATACTGTGTATAATTATCGTCTATTAGTAAGGTCCTTAAGCCTATTTTTAAATGCATTTTTGGTTGTTGGTAAAGCCTTTAGTAAGTCTGCAGGTAAAGCATTCCAGTCCCTGATAGTACGATTGAGAAAAGAAAACTTTCCAGTGTCCGTCCTCTGCCTTCTTTCCCTCAATTTATAAGAGTGGTCGTTCCTTGAAGAGTAATTTGGCGGCTGCAACCTATTTTTATTTCTCTCCAGGCAGGCTCACCTCTGTGCATAATCGAATACGCGTTCTCCTGTCCGTGAGTGTGTCCCATTTTAATGGTGAATTTTTCCGACAGCACTTAAGAGCCCGTTTTTTAATCTTTTCCAGTGTCTTAATATGTTCTAATCTGTATGGATCCCAACATGCAGCACCATATTCCATTACTGGACGTACTAGTGATTTATATGCAGCTAGCTCCTCTGACATGGGTCAGCATGCAGCGAGTATACAGAGTGTCCACATGAAACCTTTACACCTTCAGATGTAAATAACAAATAATCGAGACACAAGACATTTATTTCTTACAAGGGAAGGGTTTCGGCTCGAACAGGAATTTCATATCTAAAATTTGTGTACAGGCCCATCTGTACATCTCTGTAAAGCTCCCAAAAGCATTCGTTTGTGTAATGTGTGGTTTGTGTGTTAGAGCACTGTACAAGTTGAGGGGTGGGGAGAGCACTACACAAGTTAAGAGGCTGGGACACCTTACCCGTAAGCCTAGTCTAGCCTAGAAGCTAGTGCGAGTGGTAAAGTGTCTAGAGCCCATTTAAGAAAATTTTTCTCCAACGTTCTGTCTGAAAATATTGCAGCTAATAAAAAATGTACATTGTTGTGTGTCATTCAATGCCCAGAAGGACACAACCTTAATAAATGAATCATTCCAAGGCTAGGACATTGAATTTATGATCATTCCACCTAAAAAAAACTAAATATTTCCAGCCTCTGAATATCTATTTCCTTAGACAATACAAAATATATGCTCGGAGGATAACAGATTGCATAAGGACTCTTGCTGAGAATCCAGAACTTAACTTGGGAAATCGAGTGTTTATGATGAAAATGCACTCTGTTATTCATAACCAGTTGTCTGCTCCAGTGTACCGCCCTATGCTTCAGTATTTCTGGCAGTCAGCTGGTTACGTGAATCCTGAACAAGTCTCGGACTTCAAAAATGTAATTCAGGTGGCATTTGATTTTTCAGCACTGGAGTGTGGTTCAGAAGATTGTTCAGGTGTTGCTTCTGCGTGTTGTGCTTATTGCTCTGCTCCATGCTGTTTCATGCATTTTATAGAGAATCCTCATGTACATTTTTAAACAAGTGTATTGACCAATACCAACCAAACGGAGAGTTACACAAATGAATGCTTTTACGGTCTTCATCATCTTTGTGAGGTAAGCCTATGCACAAATTTTTAACCAAAAATTCCTGTTCGAGCCGAAACCCTTCCCTTGTTAGTGGAAAAATTTGGACTGATGCTTATTATAATGCAAATTGCGGCTTAAAATTAATGAAAAATGGTTCGATTTAAATTCACTTGGATAAAGATAAAATAATAGTTATCCCATTTTCTTTAAATAATAAAGGTAATAAACCAACCCATGTATTGTGGGTCCCTATCACCACGGCATGGCGCGTCCTCAGGTTGCGGATAGAGGAGACGGCCTTTAGATATGGAGAGTAGCTGTGAATATATTGAATAAGCAGTCGCGGACAGCCGATGAGGGGTGGTCCTCCAGCTCGGGGGTTGGGCGAAGGGCTAACAACCCATCACCGTAAAAAACAGCTTGTTACGAAACCTTCAAATAAGCGTCGGAATGAGACTGATTCTCTGGCACGACCACAGCAAAGGAATAAGGTTTTGAGATTTGGTTTGAGATGGGCAGGACATGTAGCACGAATGGGCGAATCCAGAAATCCATATATAGAGTGTTAGTTGGGAGGCCGGAGGGAAAAAGACCTTTGGGGAGGCCGAGACGTAGATGGGAAGATAATATTAAAATGGATTTGAGGGAGGTGGGATATGATGATAGAGAATGGATTGACCTTGCTCAGGATAGGGACCAATGGCGGGCTTATGTGAGGGCGGCGATGAACCTCCGGGTTCCTTAAAAGCCAGTAAGTAATAAACAAATTTCATCTATACTAAAAATTAAAATGCATTATTTTGACTGATATAAATTGCAATTGTTCAGTTATTAATCAAGTTAATGGAGTTATACTTAGGTATAATTATTGATAATTTAAAATACACAAATCATATTCATTATATTTGCAATAAATTACGTGAAACATTATATTACTTTGTTGTTCTAAGAAATATTTTATCAATTAACTGTTTACGTGAAATTTATGTAGCATTATTTCAATCTATATTTATGTAAGGTATTATAGGTTGGGGTAGAACTTATAAATCCAACTTTCATCTGTCAATTTTACTACAGAAAAAGGATTAAAAATTTCTTTAAAAACAGAAAGATTGCTCAACTTAATTGTTGTTTAAACATTTCAAAGTTTTCAAAATTAAACAAATTTATTATTTTATTTTCTCAAATATTTTCACAGAAATCTTAATAACTTTGAAAGGAATATACATAAATATAGAAATAAAGATATGAATTCTCTGCGTTCATCTCAATCTAAATTTAAACCAATGCAGCTTTTTATCATAGCATGAGTTGAGGTCCCAGATTATTAAACACATTTTATTCTAATATTATTTTAACCACGAATCCTCTCCAAATTAAAAAAAAAAACTAAAAAAAATGTATTGGATTTATACTTTGGATTTAAAGATATTGAACATATTTTAGCCTGTAATTTATTCACTCTCAATTTTAATTTTATTTTTGTCTGTATTGGAATCCCCCTCCTGAGCACGAGTCTTACTCATTCAGGGGTGGGCTAGTTTATATTATATTATAATTATATTATATTAACTTGTATTCATTTGAAATTTACTAGCAAGAAAATAAATAAATAAATGTAAATAAATAATTAAATTTCCGTGGCGCTACAGCCCGTGAAGGGCCTAGACTGACCAGCCGGCTGCTGGCCTCACGCCCACATGCCGAAGCAGAGGTGGACGATCATCCAACCAGAATGGAGGTATAGTGTGGTTAGCACGATGATCCCCCCAGCCGTTACAGCTGGTTTTCGCAACCGGATTTCGCTACCTATCGTAGCTCCCCAAGCACATCACGATGCTGGGTGGGCACCGGTCCCATACACGGCCGAAATTTTATGAGAAAATTTCTTCTCCCATGAGGACTCGAACCAGCGCTCATTCCGTAACGCGAGTCCTAGGCAGATACCTTAGACCACGGCGCCAAGGCACGGGACAAATAAATAAATAAATAAATAAATACTTAATGGCTTTTAAGGAACCCGGGGGTTCATTGCCGCCCTCACATAAGCCCGCCATTGGTCCCTATCCTGAGCAAGATTAATCCATTCTCTGTCATCATATCCCACCTCCCTAAAATCCATTTCAATATTATCTTTCCATCTAGTCTCGGCCTCCCTAAAGGTATTTCCCCCCCCCGGGCTCCCAACTAACACTCTATATACATTTCTGGATTCCTCCATACCTGCTTCATACCCTGCCCATCTCAAACGTCTGGATTTAATGTTCCTAATTACGTCAGGTGAAGAATACAATGCGTGCAGTTCTGTGTTGTGTAACTTTCTCCATTCTCCTGTAACTTCATCCCTCTTAGCCCCAAATATTTTCCTAAGCACCTTATTCTCAAACGCAGTTAACCTATTTGTACCTCTCTCAAAGTGAGAGTCAAAGTTTCACAACCATAAAGAACAACCGGTAATATAACTGTTTTATAAATTCTAACTTTCAGATTTTTTGACAGCAGACTGGATGATAAAAGCTTCTCAAGCGAATAATAATAGGCATTTCCCATATGCATTCTGTGTTTAATTTCCTCCCGAGTATCATTTGTATTTGAATAAGTAAATAAATAAATAAATAAATAAATAAATACTTGCTACTTACTTACTGGCTTTTAAGGAACCCGGAGGTTCATTGCCGCCCACACATAAGCCCGCCATTGGTCCCTATCCTGAGTAAGATTAATCCATTCTCTATCATCATATCTCACATCCCTCAAATCCATTTTAATATTATATTCCCATCTATGTCTCGGCCTCCCTAAAGGTCTTTTTCTCTCCGGCTTTCCAACTAACACTCTATATGCATTTCTGGATTCGCCCATACGTGCTACATGCCCTGCCCATCTCAAACGTCTGGAATTAATGTTCCTAATTATGTCACGTGAAAAATGCAATGCGTGCAGTTCTGTGTTTTGTAACTTTGTCCATTCTCCTGTAACTTCATCCCTCTTAGCGCCAAATATTTTCCTAAGCACCTTATTCTCAAAGACCCTTAACCTATGTTCCTCTCTCAAAGTGAGAGTCAAAGTTTCACAACCATAAAGAACAACCGGTAATATAACTGTTTTATAAATTGTAACTTTCAGATTTTTTGACAGCAGACTGGATGATAAAAGCTTCTCAACCGAATAATAGCAGGAATTTCCCTATTTATTCTGTGTTTAATTTCCTCCCGAGTATAATTTACATTTAAATAAATAAAATAAATAAATAAATAAATAAATAAATAAATAAATAAATAAATAAATAAATAAATAAATAAATAAATAAATAAATAAATAAATAAATAAATAAATAAAAGGATACCGCCTACAAAATAAAAAGAATGCGATAGTAGGAATATGTGATCACGGACCACTTAATGCAGTACTTGATAATGCAAGGATATGACGTATTACGCAGAGCGGCATGGAGGTTTTCGTGTCCATGGCGACCTGTGGAGCGAGCCCTGATCGAACATGCCGCCCACGTTGGGCTTGAAAGCCAGCCAGTCCGACCGAATGCGGGAAGGACATTGATTCAGGATCCTCTCACTCGCCACAGTAGCTGTAGCTCGTCGCATGTCGTTCCTCGTCTCCCGCACTTCCTGTCGTCTTGAATGCGTGCCGCTCCACACAATCGAGATATGATTACGGCCGATTCAAGCTCAGGAAGTGGCGGTTTCTTGCTGAAAACCTTAATTCTCGTGATTGTCAAGTTTGTTTCAATTCCATCACGTGCCGGCTAATACACGTCGTTGGCACATTAGTACTTTCACTTCAACTTTTTCTCTCATTTTTACCAACTCGAGAGATCCAAAATTGTTCATTGTACTACAGAGTGATTTATATAGAACTGACACATTTCTTTCTTTAATTATTCCGTTGCAAATTCATTCAATGACTCAATTTTTAACATCAAATTAAGCAGAATGTTCTGGAGTTTCGATTCCTTGTCACGAGATGCGCAGATGTTTATGATTTATTCCTATTGTTGGCAGCACTGACCCAATTTTAGCACCAAATTAAGCAGAATGTTCTGGAGTTTCGATTTCTTGTCACGAGATGCGCAGATGTTTATGTTTTATTCCTATTGTTAGTAGCACTGACCCAATTTTAGCACCAAATTAAGCAGAATGTTCTGGAGTTTCGATTCCTTGTCACGAGATGCGCAGATGTTTATGTTTTATTCCTATTGTTGGCAGCACTGACCCAATTTTAGCACCAAATTAAGCAGAATGTTCAGGAGTTTCGATTCCTTGTCACTAGATGCGCAGATGTTTATGTTTTATTCCTATTGTTGGCAGCACTGACCCAATTTTAGCACCAAATTAAGCAGAATGTTCTGGAGTTTCGATTCCTTGTCATTAGATGCGCAGATGTTTATGTTTTATTCCTATTGTTGGCAGCACTGACCCAATTTTAGCACCAAATTAAGCAGAATGTTCTGGAGTTTCGATTCCTTGTCACTAGATGCGCAGATGTTTGTTTTATTCCTATTGTTGGCAGCACTGACCCAATTTTAGCACCAAATTAAGCAGAATGTTCTGGAGTTTCGATTCCTTGTCACGAGATGCGCAGATGTTTATGTTTTATTCCTATTGTTGGCAGCACTGACCCAATTTTAGCACCAAATTAAGCAGAATGTTCTGGAGTTTCGATTCCTTGTCACTAGATGCGCAGATATTTATGTTTTATTCCTATTGTTGGCAGCACTGACCCAATTTTAGCACCAAATTAAGCAGAATGTTCTGGAGTTTCGATTCCTTGTCACTAGATGCGCAGATGTTTATGTTTTATTCCTATTGTTGGCAGCACTGACCCAATTTTAGCACCAAATTAAGCAGAATGTTCTGGAGTTTCGATTCCTTGTCACGAGATGTGCAGATGTTTATGTTTTATTCCTATTGTTGGCAGCACTAGATGAGCAGATGTTTATGTTTTATTCCTATTGTTGGCAGCTGTTTTCGACATTTTGTGTCAACGTGAAAATGCAGTACACATTAAATCAATGACTCTTCCTTGTGAAGCAATAATGGATTACGAATTCAATTACAGCTACTCAAAGGGCATACCAGAGAGAATTTGATGTTCGCAATCCTCCCAAAAGAAACACAATACTGGGACTGGTAAACAAATTGGAAACAACTGGATCTCTGGTGAGTGAAAAGGGCAAGCATCGTTCATCTAGGCTTCCCACGGTTGTTGTTGACGTAAGAGCACGACTGGAGCAGTCACCCAAAAAATCATTAAGACGTTTGTCTTTGAGCTTGTTGAGCAACGGGACAAGCTGAGTCAAGGATATTTTCGCGCTACATGCCATACATCAAATGAATCCATGGAACTAATTGCAAGTTTCTTTGACGACCGAATAATTTCCAGGAACCTGTGGCCACCGAGATCTCCGGATTTGACAACGCCGGACTTCTTTCTATGGGGTTACTTAAAGGACAGGGTTTACGCCACACGTCCCTAGACATTGGACGATCTGAAGCACAACATCACACAGGAGATTCAAGCTATTGACAACAGAGTCCTCCAACGAGTGGCCAGTAACATGGAACGACGTGTTGAGTTGTGCCTTATGCAGGATGGAGGACATTTTCAACATTTGCTATAGAGGTAAATAATCTCCCAAAATTCCTCTACATTTTAGGTAAATAAGTTGTCGCTAGCACAATTCGTTTTGAAACAATTAATGAAAGAAATGTGTCAGTTCTATATAAATCACTCTGTATTTCCATCGCATTTCACATTTCAGTTACGACGCTCATAGCGGGTGTCCAAGATAGAAGTATCCAAAACACTCACATTACGTATATCCTAACATCTAGCCTATAAATTAAGACGAAAATTATGGTTATTGGCATTAAACGACAAAGTTGCTTTTTTTTTTTTAATTGGTTATTTTACGACGCTTTATGAGCTGCTATTGTTATGTAGCGTCTGAATAAGATAAAGGTGATAATGCCAGCGAAATGAGACCAGGATACAGAGCCGAAAGTTGCCTAGCATTTACTCTTAATGGATTTAGGGAAAACCTCGCAAAACCTCAGCAAAGTAACTTGTCTTAACTGGGATTTGAACCCGGCCCCACTGGCATGCTAACCGATACTCCACAGCGGTGGACAAAGTTGCTTGTTAAAAACATTTTTTATGTATTTGGCACAATTTCGGAGTAATCTACGACATTATATTTCTTTGGCATTTTTTTATAATTCTGAATGTTTTTGAGAGAATAAGTCGAGAGGAGAAATACGTTTCCCACCTTCTCTTCGTTCCATATGCAAAACTTGTTACATCACTTTCATGTATTTATGTAGTTGCATCAGTATCGGAATCCATATTTCTAATCAAACAGAATTTCTGCCCACATTAATGGAAGAAAACAGTAACTGCAAAATAAAATATTTTTCATGTTTTATTAACAGGAATTTGTCCTATCTGAATAAAAACCAAACTAAAGAAATAGCTAAATTTTTCTCTTAAACTACAGTTGGCAGGCAATTTGAGCGCACTGAAACTGAAAATGCTTGTTTGTTCAGTTCTCTTTGAATACAACATTGTTCAGTGTTACTCAAACTCACAGTGGAGGGACGGACTTTTTACCTGTTACGGATTTGTATATTATGTTTGATTTATTTATAAGTTAACAGTAAAATTCTGAGAAACCAAACTAGATGAAAATTTGTCAGGTTTGAAGGAAAATCACAAGATACCACAATTTTCCATGGATGTTAAAATTACTCGTAAAATCATGTTGCTATAATCATGTTGCTATAATCAGCGATGTACACGAAAACCATAAATATAGACAATTTTAATTCTAATTTCTAAGTGACTTTCAATACGAAACTCCATTTATTCTATTCTGTTTGTAAAATATTAAATACGCATATTTCGCCGGCTATGAGAATGAGATCGTTTTCAACACTCAACTCTCAAATAATTATTTATTACAATTTGCTGTAAAATTATTCATTAATTAAACCTTACAATGTTTTAGGTCTTCCAGCTCGTTATTCGCATCTTCATGGCGGTAATAAATATTACTGTAGCATATTCACACAGGCATCTAAAGTTCCCTGTTACATTTAAATATGTTATAGACTTACAAGCAAACATTCTTTCGATATTTCCCTACACGATATGGTACACCAGTCCTGAACGACACCTCAGTCATAAATTAACGTACGGAGAAGGAAAGAGTGATGGCGAAGTAGGCACAAAGATAGAGAAAGTGATTGTTCTGACAAACTTAGCCTGTGCTTACATCTATCAAAAACGTTCAAATTTACTTTACTTATCGCTTACAACCATACACGTCAGTTTATGTATACAGGTTAAAGTTCAATGCAATTTATTATAGTAAATGCGAATACATTCGTCTTTGATTAATGATTACTTCTTTCACTTCAATCTCTAATAACAGTTCAAACTCGATTTAATATGTATTCGAAACTTTTTCATAAGATGAATTAATTTTTATATGTAAGCTCCTTGACAACCGCTTAAAATGTTACAATCTATTTAAAACGATGTCTTTAAATTGTTGTAAATTTTTATTTAACAGTTCAAACTCGATTTAACATGTACTCGAAACTTTTTCATAAGATGAATTAATTTTTATATGTAAGCTCCTTGACAACCGCTTAAAATGTTACAATCTATTTAAAAGGAGTGTCTTTAAATTGTTTAATTTTTTATTTTAGTAATAAAATTATTGTAGCATTACATTGTTCTTGCTCTAATGACCTTAAACGCACCAAAACAATGAACAATGCCATTAACTGCCAGTGTAATTATTATTCTTGCTCATGATACCCGAAACGAAGATCTCTAAATCTTGGTTGTAACATTAAATTTATTTCTTCTGACAGCCAAAGAAAGAAAGTAAAACAATTGACAATAGTTAATTCACCATACAGTTCAATTTAGTTACACACAGGCCCTTTATGCACTGGAAATAATGGTGAACGAAAGAAAAGTTAGGAGTAAAAGAAGATATCAGATGAGAGATTAGATTAAGAGACATGCATCGTAGGCAGAAATTAAGTGGATTGCAGAAAATAGGAAAGATTGAAGAATACTGGGTTTCCGGTGAAAGACCTGTCCTCGGGCAGACCACTATGCATGACAGAGGCTCTTTATTAAAATATTCTCAGTAGTTTAAGAGAAATCTTTTTGGTACCTAGGCTGCATACAGGGTGAAAAGTAATTAAACCGACAAACACCGGGAGGTTGTATGGGACACCAAAATAAACGGTTTTCTCTAATGTCATATTTTCCTCGGAGGCTTTATTAAACCGGCAAAAGGCGTATGCGACCTTCAGTTCATGACGACTCTACACATTCACATTTTGTTGTACGTCTTGACCCAGTGCAGTGCTTTATTAAACCCGTGGCTCGAATATTTACTGCATCAGGGGAGGTAAACGATAAGGGAACAAGAGTAAGGTGGTCCGCGGAACTGTTGTGACTTTAAAAAGTGGACCCCATTTCAAAAATGTTTGAGAAACACTGCGTTAAATTATTTGATTATCTACAAATACATTCATGGCAAGCCTGCACGATAGACAACTCTCCAAGCTTGGACCTCCACGTAACTAGGGACAACAAATCGCCCGGAAGTATTAACGAAACTAAAAACACGGTATTTTTAATGTCTAAAAACAATTTCGAAAATTTAGAAATTCTTTACATGGTGTGGTTATAAAATACTTGCACGTATATCCCTAGCACCCCACATAGTGAGTCGCGGAACAAATTTAAAAAGACGTATTTGAGATATTAATCATTCTCATATTATTATTTGAAGATAATGGAAAATTTTGATCACCTTTTGGAATGACTGAACTCGTTGAATACAAACATACAATATAAGATAAAATAATTACTGCAATCAATAACAAAGTTGGAGATTTTTTAATTTACTTTTTTACAGCTATTTATAACTCTGTGTTAGTTACTGTGTTTTCTGTAGAGATAAAGTTTCGAAAATCAGCTGGAAAAAACATTTACATAATCTATGTCGCCCACACCTGTGGAGCAACGGTTAGCGCATCTGATCACAGAACCAGGTGGCCCGGGTTCGATTCCCGGTCGGGGCAAGTTACTTGGTTGAGGTTTTTTCTGGGGTTTTCCCTCAACCCAATATGAGCAAATGCTGGGTAGCTTTCGGCGCTGGACCAGGGATTCATTTCGCTGGCAATATCACCTTCATCTCACTCAGACGCTATATAAATATACTACTGCCAAATCGTTGTATAATAAACCAAATGAAGGAATCTTAGTAAGCATGATGATAGAGATATTCCGATTGTCAACATAATGTTATATAATCTTATTTTTATTTATAGTTCAGTCTAAATGACATATCATAATTTAAAATCAATAACACTTACAAATGTAAATGATCATTGCATATTATGAAATTGAAATGCAAACGTTTTCGCCCTTGGGCATCACCAGGCATTTGACTCACAATATCTTATACACTTTTTACTATATATACGTACCAGATAATTTATACAATATTGTGAGTATTCAAATAAATAACTGGTAATTTTTCATTGGGATAAATATTTCATTTGAATACATCAATAACAGTTGCTCATAATAATTATATTACAGAATGGATTCCACTATTGAATGGATTGCCAAATCAGTGAGATCAATGCACGCACTACAAACATTCAACTAACAGAAATATATTGGCCTATTATGAAGTTTAAGAGGAATCATATGATTTCATTATGTTGTTTTAATGATCACAATTTTACAATTAAGAAATATAAGATCAATACTACATTTTAGTTACAATTTTATCACATATAATTTTAATATCTCTATCCATTTAAATTTTCAGATTGGTACTTTCTATAGAGTTATCCATGTAAATAGTTGTTTATTAATACACACAAGATTGTAAAAATAAATTATCTGGTAAATATTTCACAGCAAAGATATAGTAAAAATTATATAAGATATTGTGAGTCAAATGCCTGATGATGCCCAAGGGCGAAAACGTTTGCGTTTGAATTTTATAATATGCAATGATCATTTACATTTGTAAGTGTTATTGATTTTAAACTGTGATATGTCATTTAGACTGAACTCTAAATAAAAATAAGATTATATAACAAATGAAGGAAAACAAAGATGATTTTTTTCATAATCTTGGTTTTCTTCAATGACATTTTCATGTTATATTGTCGTAATCTATACAGGAATGGGACGTCTAACTGAAATCATCTCTCACTAATGAAGTGCCTTTTCTCCCTCCTTTAATGGATTATCTTTCCCAATCCTCTATGTCAGAGGTTTTTTGTACGTTAACTATTTGTTTCAGGCTCGGTACGTGAGTGATGTTGACGGGTTGCTTTGCACTGGGAAGCCCATACGGAGTAATTAAAAAAGTATATCAGGTTGATAAATCGCCGGTCGGTGGAAGTCACAGCGGTATTTGGTTTAAAAGTTTATGCTAGCCAGGGCACAATGAGGGCGTCGATTTTTATTTACGACCAGATTTTATTGCCCTCCCACGGTCATGAAGTGAAATGCAGCGATGTGCAATCTGTTTGTTTAGAAAATCAAACCTAGATTCATACGATATTAAATCTGTTTGTTTCACCTCTAATATGTGAATTCTCTGTTCTCTTCCTTACATACTTATGGAGGGTCACTCAATGGGTTCTCGATCTTCAACCTAGGACACTTTTAACTCTTCATTGATTGCACCATAATTTATAACACCAGTATTCGAGCGGATTACATTTGTAAACTATATATATTTTTGTAATAATCAATTCTTTTACAAGTATGAATACGTAATTTTACACCGTATATAATAGGGGTCGTTCCGCGCCGTAGCATCGTGGTCTAAGGCATTCCGCCTAGGACTCGCGTTACGGAATGCGCGCTAGTTCGAGTCCTCAAAGAGAAAAAATTTTTCTCATGAAGTTTCGGCCAATGTATGGGACCGGTGCTCACCCAGCATCGTCATGCACTTGGGGAGCTACGGTAGGTAGCGAAAATCCGGTTTCGCAAACCAGCTATAACGGCTGGGGATCATTATGCTAACCACACGGTACCTCCATTCTGGTTGGATGATCGTCCAGCTCTGCTTCGGCATGTGGACGTGAGGTCAGCAGCCGGCTGGTCGGTCTTGGACTTGCAAAGGGCTGTAGCGCCATGGATTTACTTTTTATATAATATAGGTCATTCGTTATATCGTGAATCCAAATGCATGTATGCATCCTATACTGAAACACGAATTACAGCATTTTTGGTTACATAAAAAAATATGTTGCAGCCGCCAAATTACTCTTCAAGGAACGACCACTCATATAAATTGAGAGAAAGAAGACAGAGGACGGACAATGGAAAGTTTTCTTTCCTCAATCGTACTATCAGGGACTGGAATGCTTTACATGCAGACTTACTAAAGGCTTTACCAACAACCAAAAATGTATTTAAAAATAGGCTTAAGGACTTTACTAATAGACAGTAGTATATTATACAAACTATTTAAAGGATGTAATTTGATATTTTGTTATTTGAAATGTTGTATCAGTGAAGAAGTGTGTAGTGTCAGTGAAGTCTGTTGTGTAAGTGAAGTGTGTTGTGTCAGTGAAGTTCTATAGTTCATAGTGGCTGTGCAAAGTATTTGAACAGTGAAATGGTTTTGAACTGTTAGTGAAATCAGGATAGAATCAGTGCAGTGAGTGAGTTGACAGCGAAATAAGTGTAGTGCCGAAAGGTACTTGTGCAGGTATGAACCTATCATGCTCGTGTGTCTTAGATCGAACTTAGGATTTACTTTAAATGCTATTTTAAGTGATCATGCTTCATTTAATTTAGGATGCTCCTTGTTGTTGTTATTATTATTATTATTATTATTATTATTATTATTATTATTATTATTATTATTAGTAGTAGTAGTAGTAGTAGTAGTAGTAGTAGTAGTAGTAGTAGTAGTAGTAGTAGTAGTAGTTATTGTTATCAATTATTATTATATTGTTTTTTTATTATCAGTATTATTATTAACTTATTATTTCTTTCTTTCTTTCCCTTAGTTTAACCTCTCCCTTGTAGGTTCATTTACACGACCCACGCTATCCGAGCCTTACAGGGCCGCGACCTGTCGGGAGAGGAATTAATCTATGGATCACATACAGTAGTGGGAAAAAGTTTAGAGCATCCACTTTTAAAATTGAATAATTTGTTGCTACTTCAACAGATTTTTCTGGAGTTAATTGTTGCTTCTATATTTATCAAATACTACTAAAATTATGACTTAGATGCAATTTTGAACTTATTGTTAGCTTCTGTTTAGGAAATATGTTTATTTTTATGTTTTTTTTTAAATTTCGCAATTTTTAATATATCCTCTGCTATTTCACCCACAAAAAATTTTTCTAGATATGGACACTTGGGTTTTTAGACGACTGACACATGAATTTATATAGAAAAAATACTAAAATTAGCATATTTCGCGAAATATACAAGCCAGACACAAAAAGCAATCAATTCAGGGCTGAAAAAACACACGTATTTATTAAAAAACTAAAGATCTAGCTCACATTTTACAAAACACAGGTTACTTTACTACTTGGTTGCACCACCTTTGGCTTTGTAACACTCTCGCACCCTATTAGGCATTGATTGCACAAGTCTTTCACAATAATCTGATTCTCCAAGTTGTCTCCATGCAGCTGCCAGTTCCAGCTTGAGGTTTTGTAGGCTTGGCATGTTCTTACTTTGCAGGATCCTTTCCATTTCATTCCAGGCATTTTCTATTACATTCAAGTCCGGAGATCTAGCAGGCCAGGGCAACAGCGGTATATTCTTCTCCGAAAACCAGGACATACAATATCTGGACTTGTGACAAGGGGCATTGTCTTGTTGAAACAGCCAGATCTTCCGCCGTCCGAAAAGCTTCTTCTTTGATGGAAGCATGTAGTTTTTCAAAATGTGTATGTATTTTTGAGAATTCACTGTCCCTTCCACGAAGCACAATTCTCCTGTGCCTTTTGCACTCATGCATCCCCATATCATTACAGAGCCACCCCCTTTTTGTACCTTGGGGACAAGACATGCTGGACTATATTTTTCATGGCTCTGCCGACGAACTCTTTGAGGGCGGTTGGAGAAGAGTTGAAATGATGACTCGTCGGAAAACATGACCGTCCCCCATTTCTCTACTGTCCAATTCAGCCTTTCTTTACACCATTGGTAACGTGCTCGACGATTTGCAACAGTCAGCAATGGTTTGGAAACTGCAACTGCTGATTTCATCCCCTGGCTTCGAAGTCGGCGCCCAATAGTGTACATTATGTAGAGCAGCTGGCTCCGACTTCTTGTTGGATGTCTTTCAGAGAAGCAGAGCGCCTCTTTTTCGCAGCACGAAGAATTGCACGGTCAGTTTGGGGAGTGGTTGCACGGGATCGACCACTAAGGGGGTTTATCCTCCACTGTTTTATTTGCATTGTAATTTGCAATTGTAGTTTGAACACAATGTCTACTCACCCCCAATTTTTTCGCAATTTGCTCTTAGGTTTTTTTTGTCCTTATATAACTCTACTATCTGCCATTTAATTACAACACTCACTGATGTTCTTCCCATTTCGTAAAGAATAGTCTCGCAGTCCTCACATTTCAATGGTTTACAACTTACTATTTCTAAAGCAGGTACCACAGCAACTTCCGTCCCGTCCCAAAAGGGGAGGAGGCGGGGGTGAATGATGGAATTTTGTTCGACAGGCCACATTCTTTCACACTACCTATTATTTCTGCATTTCCAGATTCTTGCAAAATGGGAAAGAGAAGAAAAAAGAACATAGTGGGCGAAAACTGTAAATAAAAACTTTTTTTCCACCCCAAAAAAAAACATCATTTTCAATTGATGGCTCGCACATTTTTGATCTAATAAAGTTTTGAATATTTTTTTTTATCAATATGTGTTTATTGGTGCACCTTGAAACCAATAAACGAACATTAAGACACACATTTTAATCTCTTGAAAAATCAGAATCGCATTAAAAATG